>NC_139706.1:28699726-28892226 GCF_964188405.1 Protomyctophum parallelum
GTATTTTGGTCCAGCATCACCCGCTATCTATTATTTCGACACTGGTATTTGCGCCCAGAGGTGTGGTCATGGGCATGTTGGCACACTTTCCCCTAAATTGCTATTTTGGTCACACACATTTGGGAAGGCGCATAGTGGAGTTTATAGCAGCGCACTGCGCGCCTGCAATGGAGATGTCCGTGGAGTCAGGCTGCGTCATCTCTCCTTATTCTCCTACGTATCTCTTTGTAATTTTACTATAATCAGCAGAAGTGAGTGCACTTCC
This sequence comes from Protomyctophum parallelum, assembly GCF_964188405.1. Classification (NCBI taxonomy): domain Eukaryota; kingdom Metazoa; phylum Chordata; class Actinopteri; order Myctophiformes; family Myctophidae; genus Protomyctophum; species Protomyctophum parallelum. The sequence continues at coordinate 28,699,992 of NC_139706.1, forward strand.
TTGTGTCCATTGTGTTTATATAATTGTATAGTCAAAGAAGTTGGCTTGTGCCAGGCCTTGTGTGGCGTGCATGATTCCATTTGCTCGTTCAGTTTCATCACCCCATAGTGCAGCAATCCGATTTGCGAACTTTCCTTTCCTTTTAAAGGCAATGGCATGTGGCCCGGTGATTGGTTTAATTATTGTAACGCCCAAACCACACCTATGCATAATGTAAGGTGTTTTAGGGATTAGTTTTAGGGTAACCAAAATACCAATACCATTTTAGTGGGGGAACACCCCTTCCCCACTGCTAAATCCCCAAATAGTGTATTTAGAATGCTCAAACAAAAACGGGCTCCATGCTAAACTTCCTTTTTATTTTACTATTTTGAAAAACATTTTTGAATAGTTCAACTAGCCGATCTACATGAGCTTGTAGATTGGCTATTTTAAGTAAAATAATAATAAAAAGTTTAGGGATAAGGGGTTTAGCATGGACGGAAATAGAACGCTATTAAGTCTGTGGAGTGTGTGCAAAGGGAGACAGGCTGAAGGAAGAACCATTAATGGTACTGTATGTGCTACCGTTTCTATGTATTATTCACTGCTGGTCTGAGATCAGCTCATATGATTAAATCCATGACATTTCCTCTAGCATGGAAGCCATGTCCTACTTTCTGACTTTCAATTATTCTACTCCCCCCCTCCCCCCCCCCCCCTCCCTCTCTCCCTCTCTCTCTCTCTCTGTCATTACACAGCTCGTGTGTGTGTGTGTGTGTGTGTGTGTGTGTGTGTGTGTGTGTGTGTGTGTGTGTGTGTGAGAGAGAGAGAGAGAGAGCAAGGGAGAGAGAGCAAGGGAGAGAGAGCTTGATGCCCAGTGACCTTTAGCGCTTGCCAGTAGACAGGCATCAAAAGACAGGCAGATAAACACACACAAACAAACACACACACATGCGAGTGCACACGCACACGCACGAACAGGCTGAAGTGTGCTGCGTCATTGTCTGTTCTGTGTGGTGGGAACATTAGGACCAGGATGTGGATGTCTGCTGCTCACTCTGTGATGTCACTAAGCCGGATACATCTCCACACAAACGCACGCACACACACACACACACACACACACACACACACAGTACCGCTCCATACTAGCTTGGCACCAGGTGTTTTGTCTAAATTAAAAGCCTGTCAGACTTTACTGGATGCTTTATTTCCTTTTTCTCACCCCACCTGCTGACTTTCTGCTTAATGACATCACTTCTCTCTCAGGTATATCTGTGTACTAACAGGCCAAACACGCTGGATCAAAGGGAGATGTGTGTGTGTGTGTGTGTGTGTGTGTGTGTGTGTGTGTGTGTGTGTGTGTGTTTACATGGCTGCTAACATTGGTAATTGCTGTCAGATTGTTGTAGTCAGAGGTGGTTTTGTACAGAAGATGTGAAACGCATTGTGTATGCGTGCGTGTGCGCTCGTGAACACACACACACACACACACACACACACACACACATACACACACATACACATACACATACACATACACATACACATACACATACACATACACATACACATACACATACACATACACACACACATACACACACACACACACACACACACACACACACACACACACACGGCTCTGAAGGGCTGTGTGTCAGAAGCTATGCATACATAATTACATATTCATGATATTGGATATTAATAATTGACTGGTTGGCATTGCACTCTGTCTGACAGTCATGGATTGTGTGTGTGATTTTCAACTGAAAAACCGAATGACATATAAACCTGTGACCACTCCACCACCAGATTCATGACATATAAACCTGTGACCACTCCACCACCAGATTCATGACATATAAACCTGTGACCACTCCACCACCAGATTCATCACCATCGACTACATTCTTTATAGCCGCTGCTGGCTATTAGCCATGTCTTTTTAAAGGAAGATCTCACCATTTCCTGCAGGTGGCCATTACAATGGAACATTTCTTTCTAGAGATTGACTAAACTCTAAGGAGGTAAGCATGCTTGATATAACCTCCTTAGAGTTTCTTGTCTTAAAGCCCTCTGCAGGACAGCACTCAGCATCATGGGACTGACTGAGATTTGTAGCCTAAACTTAGTGCTTACAACAGTAATGGATGTGTTTCTGCTTCTTGAACATACAGTAGACGCAGGCACGCACGCACAAACAGCCTGTTCCTCTGTGAAAACTGGGTGTCTTTTTTCCTGCCTCCCTCCATGCATGTGTGCACACATTAGCTCTCACACACAGGCATCGCCATGCATAGCCTCTCTGTGAAGCCTTCATGCTCCATTAATGCATGCACAGATGCATCACATCCACTCCACGTCTTGGCCAACGTCAAACCCAGCAACGTGAATGGCGGAGTGATAGTAGCATCGCCCTTCACTACTTACTACCTACGTACATATGTGCGTGCGTGCGTGCGTGTGTGCGTGCGTGCGTGAGTGTGCGTGTCTGTACATTCATATGTGCGTCTCTCAGGCTCTCTGGCTGTTGAACATCCAGTCCCTACATTCTCACTAACCCCATGGTAGGTAGAAGGAGAAATGCGCAGTCTAATATATTGATCTGCTGTTGACTTGAAAGCAATTTATAATGGCCTCAAGGGGTGTGGTGGAGGTGTGGGGTGGAGGGAGGGGATTATTCATTAATTTGTGTGTGTGTGTGTGTGTGTGTGTGTGTGTGTGTGTGTGTGTGTGTGTGTGTGTGTGTGTGTGTGTGTGTGTGTGTGTGTGTGTGTGTGTGTGTGTGTGTGTGTGTGTGTGTGTGCGCGCGCACACTATAACATTAATGTGTGTTCTATATCTACCTTCAAAGCAGTTAAGGTTCAATGTGTCTAGAAGAACCTACGCGCACTAACAGTGTGATGAGATAAAATGTGATGTAAATGGCCACGGACCTTTTATTAATTTGGGTCACATGCAACAATTTTCCTCTTTGAAATGGACTGGGGCAAGCTGTAAATCAGACCTTTAAGCTTCACATTATGTCACAAAAATGTCTCTCTGCTGTTTCTTATCTGAGCAGCAATTGTGACTTATGACGGTGTTCTGGGATCATAGAGTTATAACTACAGTGTGGCTGGGACTGGTTGAGTTGGCATTCTTTCTCATCTGTTGCTCCTCATTGTTTCTCATCTGTTGCTCCTGTCCCTCTCATTGTTTCATCTCATACACTTGGGATCTTCCAAATGTTACTGTTCTACTATTGTCTACTATGTATTGTTAGAAAATCACACCTGTGTGAAGTGAGGGGCACTCTTATCATCTAATATATTAAAGTCTAACTCATGTTGCTATGATTAGGTGATGTAATGATGATGTAAAACAGACAGTGTCAAAAGAAACATTACATTCTCTTTATTGTCTCCACCAGGCCGAAGACATGTGGGGAGAGTATGTTTTGCACTCCGTCCGTCCGCGTGTCCGTCCGTCCGTTTGTGTGTCCGTTTGTGTGTCCGTGTGTCCGTGAACAGCTAATCTCGGCCACCGTTAACCCGGTCGATGCCATATTTTGCACACACACTCCCTGGATGCCAACCATGAACCTCTGCCCCAAACTTTCCAGAACGGCCTGTTATAGCGCCACCAGGAGGCCGCTTTGTGCAAAACAAGTTTTTCGATGCCATATTTTGCACACACACTCCCTGGATGCCAACCATGAACCTCTGCCCCAAACTTTCCAGAACGGCCTGTTATAGCGCCACCAGGAGGCCGCTTTGTGCAAAACAAGTTTTTGCACAGTACACCTACAGATTTTGTCCAAACATCACGCAAATTGGTACACAGTCTCTCTAGAGCCATTCAACGAAACGGCTCTTTCAGATTTATCAGACTCCATCCTGATTGGTTAAGATTGGCTTCCAAAGTTCACAGGAGTGCTCAGTTTCAAACAAAATGCTGCAAATCATGAACACATCGCGTGATTTCCGTGAAATTGTGCACCCACATTCCCACTAGGCCGAGGACGAAATGCCACATGAACAATTTCAACTCAGCCTCAAGGTGGTGCTATAACTGGCCGAAAAGTGTTTTTACCTCTAACTGCACGGATCTGTGGATAACCTGGTGGAGACCTGTGCCCGGAAGGGCACTTTTTCTAGTTGTTAATGGGATTTCATGTTTCTGTTAGGGACAAAACAGACATTAATTTCTCTTCATTTCTCTTCATTGTCAAACATCACTTCCCAACACCCATACTGACGGCGTTTGGACCATGAAGGGTGAACAATGAATGAAAACCAGGGAAGGGCTCAAATTCAGATAAAAAGCCTAAAATATTATTGATATTGAATTTTGTGGATCATTCATGCACTGATATAGTGAAAAAGTGCTGCAGAGCTTGATCTCCGGAAAGACTTGAAAACATGATACTGATGGAATTTGGGTCAAGTCATTCAGGGCTCATGCACATGATGATGCACTGATCTTCTATAATGGTTGAAGAGCTAGATCTCCACATGCATGTGTTTGACCTTTAGTCACTGTCAGTGCCTGACATCAGAGGTTCATTGTTTAGGTGATCACTGAGTAGTAGTCTTCTAAAGCTGGATGCATACTCCACTTTTAGGCGGTGAGTCGCTTATCAATGTGGATTCAGTGATGTCATGTTGTAGTTTTCCCAACCACCACAATATGCGTGGCCGTGAGTCTTAAGACGTTTTTAATTTGACATTTGTATTAATTTAACCCTTATTCAACTCAAATCAATATCAATATATCAAGCAATGTCCAAGTCCATACTGATTTCACGTCGGCTATACAGTAATATTCACATTTATCCGTTTTTAGAACATCTTTGGGCACATCTTTGGGCACTACTGAGAAGACTACTACTCAGTGATCTTTGGGCACAGAGCCCTCATTATGTTGTCAGTCAGACTGCAGATGGACTGAGAGACTCTTCAGATATCTTCCCAAATCTCACGAGAGTGTGTTGCCGGGATAAAGAAAGTTTGATAAGGTTGATTTTCTCCTGATTTGTCTTGCTAAAAAAAGCCATTTTAGTAAGAACATCTTGGAAATATTGTGTGCCTTGTGATGATTGGGTCCAGTATTTAGTTCAGTAACCACGAGGCTAAAGAATGGTTCCAGAAGCTGACTGTGTTCACGTTCATTCTCCCATTGGAAATGAATAGACTCCAACATTCTTCCGGTCTCCTAATAATGTATCTGCCCACTTCACACAGATATATTAAGTAAACTGGAGATTGCATATATCGCTTCTCAATCTCGGCTAGTACTCATGCAGAGAAACCATTTCTATCAGCCTGTTGCTCAGGCTGGCTGTAATTGTCCTGTGAAGCGTCAGCTCTGTGTAATAAATCACTGCGCGGGTACACTGTGTTCTTCTCACTGAGATGGACGTGTGTGCGTGTGTGTGTGTGTGTGTGTGTGTGTGTGTGTGTGTGTGTGTGTGTGTGTGTGTGTGTGTGTGTGTGTGTGTGTGTGTGTGTGTGTGTGTGTGTGTGTGTGTGTGTGTGTGTGTGTGTGTACAATGCATGCTTAAAGATGAAGTGCCGTGATCTTTGTATATACTTTTTGTATGTGTCTATGGAGGTAACATTACTCTACAGAGCCTCAAGTGTGGTTAGAATATTCAAATATAGGATCTTGTTTGGAGTTCATAGATTGTTATTTTATGTCATGCTCCCATCATTATTCCATGGTCACCGGCATTTCCCTTAAAGGGTAGGTTCAGATTTGTGAGGGGCGCTAGCTCCTCCTATATTACACAAACATTAAATTCCCATTGACAATAAATGGAGAATTTACGTCATATGTGGACGAGCAAACGGTATTTTTGTCCTGCACAAATCGACATGCGCTATGTCATGATGATGTACGGTGATAAGAGTGGCCCTCACTTCACACGGGTGTGATTTTTGGACTTGGAGCTGTAGGCAATACTTGCCATTAAAATAGTGGTTGCAAAAGTATTCATTATTTCTGTGCTGCTAGGTGGTAGCATTAGTGTAGTTAACCTGTGCCAGCGCCTGTGTTCACTTTAAGAGGATCATTTTCATCCCCACTGCACACTCTCACTCTAAGATTTGGCTAGCATTAGCGCACACTGTTTATCTATCGCCAGAAATGTTTACATGTCGGGAGCGATGCGAGACAAAGTCACAAATGACATCTGAACTTTGGGGCTGACAATCACCAAGGATCACCACATTAAAGACACAAATATATGGTGCAATCTCAGAAACTGTAGAGAAAGGAAGGGAACTACTACTGGCAGTAGAAATGGAGTGCAGGAAGATCGGCCTCAAGCTCAATGCCAAGAAAACAAAGGTAATGATAGTCAACACAGAGGACAAAACCATTGCCACTGCAGATGAGCCAGTCGTGGACTTCAAATACCTTGGGGCCTGGACTGCTTCAACTTAACAGGAATGAAGCCTCGGAGAGCACTAGCCTGTTATGCCTTGCATGGCATGAGGAGAGCGTGGAAATCAGACATGGGAGAAGACCTTAAGAGCCAGAGGTGGCTGTTCATAGCTACTGTGGAGTCAGTACTGCTGTATGGGGCTGAGACATGGACCCTCACAGCACAACAGGAAAGAGCCCTGTCTACACAAGAATGGTACGAATGGCAGTAGGTGTCACATGGCATCAGAAAAGTCAGAGCCAGGAGGGGAAAGACGCGCACCACCTACTGTACGTAGACGCACTGTGGCGCGACACCTTAGCTAACAACACTGTAGAGCTCAAGAACCTGATGCTAGATAGGACAGTGTGGAGGGCAGCGATACAGGAGTCCCGAGTTGGTGTTGGCCAGACTAGACTTTAACCCTTTAAGTGGTGTTGAACTTTGACCTGTGTTCGTGGCTCCTGGCTTCTATGCATTTTCTTTGTCACCATATGTTCCTGCTCTCTCTCTGTATCTGTGTAACTGTAATCCAGTCTTCCACTCTTTGCCAGTTTCCCTTGCATGCTGTTGTGTGCCACAATATGTGTTTCCTTATGAAACTCAGTGAGCGCAGAGGAGACGCCTTTCCCCATGGTCTTTTCTCCAATATTACATCCCTGTTCAATTTAAGATCTATACTGTATACAGCTTATTAATAATTCTTGTACTCAAACTACTCTCAGTGGAATGTGTGTGTGCGTGTGTGTGTGCGTGTGTGTGTGTATGTGTGTGCATGTGCATGTGTGTGTGTGTGTGTGTGTGTGTGTGTGCGTGCGCGTGCATGTGTGTGCATGTGTGTGCATGTGCATGTGTGTGCATGTGTGTGTGTGTGTGTGTGTGTGTGTGTGTGTGTGTGTGTGTGTGTGTGCACAGTCCAGAGTTTTCCAGTGTTGCTCAAAGCTGCGTGGGGTTCGCCGGGTTTCAAGGGGTTGCTGAGTTCGCCCTGCCGCTCAGAACCAGCCTGCCCAAAGTCCTGTCCTTGAACTGTGAAAGAATATGCTGCTAGCGAGAGGCTTTTCAGACTGACTGACTTAAATAGTTGAGGATAGTCCAGCTGAACGAGAGCCAGGCAAGACAAATCCTTGGTTAGGCTAGAGTGTCTCACGAGTGTCCATGTAAAATGTGTTCATTTAACTCTGAGTGTACAAATGTAACCAAATAGAGCCTTATAGGGCAATTTGCTTACATTTGTCAGAGTTACAAATCAATAACTTATGTAAAATATAACAATTAACTTGGATTTTACTGTGTATTCCTCAATAACGACCTAATGGTAGGAAATATTATGAAATGAAGTCATTGCACGGTTTGTACTTTTACTACTACTATACTACAATTTTTCTGGGATTTCATGTAATATGCCAAACTGATATTTTTGCGGCCCAATTTTTTGACAAATTGGTACGAACATCCGTTATTGTTTAGTTTTTGTCAATTTGCCCCAAAATGAAACACGAAAATACTTGACGGTGTTGGCGATCGAGGCAGTCCAGTCCCAAAGGGAGCGGAAGTGTTTAAATTGAAAGGAAAATTCTTTCATTCAGCCCTGTATAGCTGCCCCACAGGATGAGAGCTGTTTTCTATCAAGACTTCCAGGCTGTAGCCAGAAGCCAAGCTATCTCACTAGCAATGCTTTCTGTATTTAATTATAGCAAGAGCAGCAACAATGCTAACACAGTAGACAGAGGTGATAGCCTACGTGAGGAAACATGCAATTAGGTAGAGTCGGTATTGAAATGCTTTCAACACTATTTTCATGCAAGCAGATATACCGATTACAGGGCAATTTTCCAGCAATGTTTAATTTAGGATATTTATATAATATCCTAATGTTTACGTGTCTGTTCCTCTCCTCCTTCTCTCCTTCTGCAGGTCTCACCTTAAACCCAAAGGGAGAACAAGAAGACATGCATGTGTGTGTGTGCGCCTGTGTGTGTGTGTGTGTGTGTTGTGTGTGTGTGTGTGTGTGTGTGTGTGCGTGCATGAGTGTGTGTGCACAGGTGTAAAGTTGGGTGCTTACTGGCTGACCTGCAGCAGTTCTTCACTGGCAAGCTTTATGTCCTCACGTACTAACTAAAGCTGCCAGCTGAAGAACTGTTGTGGTTGGCTCTTTCCTGCACCGAACATCGATACCCAGCTCAACTGTGTGTGTGTGTGTGTGTGTGTGTGTGTGTGTGTGTGTGTGTTTGTTAAGGCTAGCGCCCATATATTACATAATATAGAATATTGATATATTTTCCACAGTATCATTTAAATATTGATGTGTTAAATATTATGTGTGCAATTACACATCTACTAGTGGTATATATATATATATATATATATATATATATATATATATATATATATATATGCAAGTTAGCATGTGGATCTGCTATTTGTTGCTATTAAAAGTAAAAACGAAAAGTGACTGTTTTGGATATGCAAGGTTTCCGCTCAACATGGATACAGAATGGGACAGTGAAGAAACCTGTTACTTATGCAGTATGTTCATGTGTTGAAACTCCCTCCATGACACCTACTGTAGCATGTAACAAATACAAATACATCCTGGGCCTGGGTACCTTGTGATCTCTATAATGCAGTCATTGATTTAAAAATGTGTTCATATTAGTCATTTGAGCTCATTTGTCACATCACTTGTTTATGGTATAATTGTATTGTATAAGTAAACTGAATGCTGTGAAATATTTCCAAGATAAATAGTTTTATACATTTAAACCCTTTATATTTAGTAACAAGTACTTAATTGGCCAGGGTCTGCTCTACACCATCTTTTCTTCCCCTGTACACCAAATAGCCAATCTACAGGCTAGCCATCCGCTGTGAGCTTGTAGATCTGCTATTTCCGGCGGACTAACCATGTTAACATTTTCTTTGTTGGTAGCAAGAGAGTTGAAGTGGATGTTCTGGTGTGCATACACCCTCTGCTTCTGAAATTAGTTTCTTTACTTATCTGTGCCTCCACACACACATAGTACATACCCACCACAGTCATCTGCCCTTGACCCTTAGAAGGCCATGAATCTCATTTCAAGAGCAAGGGCGGTGCCCAGAACAGGATATGAAATGAACGTATCCCTTTAAAAGCTGCCAGCCAGACTCCACCATCAAAGGGAGCGAATGTTCTAGACTCTAGCCTTAGCAAAACCAGATGCAACATGCTCCCTCAGCGTGCGTGTGCACTTTCTTGCTTTCTCACTCTATTTCCTCAATCTCTTACGCGTGCTTTAGATGGGACCCAGAGATCCGAGCCGGACCTTCCTCTTATCTCAGCCTTTAGTGGTCTGCTGGCATGGTCTGGTTCTTAACCCTCTCTCTGTGTCACAATCTCCTTATCGTCTTGTCTTGTCTAGTTCTTTTAACCCCTCTACTTACCATAAGCTTGGCGGACCTCTTATTCAAGACCTGTGACATACATAGACCTTTACTGATCACCGTGGGGAAATTCAGGTGTCATAGCAGCACCGCAGTAAGGATGAAAAACAGGACAGATGCAGGTAAGAGTAGAGAGGTACAACTAAGTAACTAAATATGTAATAAAGTCAAGAACAATAGAAAAATATACATTTGACAATTCATAAAAAATATTACATCATTAATACAAAATAATATAGCCAAGTATGATGTACAATTATCACCAATGATGGTATAGTGCTAAAACACAAATCTTCAAATGAATGCATATAACAGTGGACAAGAGGCTGATACAAACACAGGCAATACAATGTATTGACTATGACAGTCAATGAGTGAAATTAACAGCAGATGTACGTTGAGACAGACACAGACACCTGAGATGATTATGTAGATCATTTAAACTAGAACACTGTCAGTACCATTAGATCATGTTGTGCCAGATAGCATTACCCACCAGGCCGGGTCTTGATCCTGCATTGTGTGGGTCTGTTTGTATCAGGACACTGATCAAGGTTGTCTGCTTGATCCGCTCCAAGGCAATCGGCCTGCAAGTGCATTAAGAGATTGGGGGAGGGACAGTGAGATTTGACTTAAAGACAGACACTTAAGCTAGCTCCACCTGACTGAACTGCATGTGTCAGGTGTCTGCTTGCTGTCGCTACTGCTGTAGTCGTGTGTGTGTGTGTGTGTGTGTGTGTGTGTGTGTGTGTGTGTGTGTGTGTGTGCTTGTGTCCATCTTTTCAATTATTTTAAGGTAAGCCATGCCCTGTGCCACAAAGACCAGCTTGCACCAGTAGCAGATGCTGTACCAGCTGTGGAGAAGAAAAAAGGATACTAACTGCTGGGAGAGATATAAGGCATAGACAAGACAACTATCAAAGAAACAAGACTGAATTCTCATGGGGGGGAAATAACATGTAATGGCTTTTTTGTGGTTATTTGACCTCTGTTTTATAGTCTATTCTTAATAATAATGTCTGGTCTTCAACCTCCCGACATTATCACATGTTACCCCCCTTTTGCGTTCTCTTCACTGTTCTTCCAGTTGCGACTGCACCCAATTCAAAACACGGGTGATGAGCTACAATGCAAATAACGGTATGCCTCCACCAGGGCTGCAGACTCACTCCCCATTTTCCGCAGCAGTCTGGTAATTCACCTCTTCAGACTCCACCTCACCCCCGTACTCTTCATTCCTTGCATCCCTTCTTGTCATTTCATTATCACTGTATATGACTTTGTATTGATACATAGATGCTAGTTATATGATGTATGCTGGTTATCTGTTCACATGCAGTTCGTCTATGTTATGTTAGTTAAATAAACAACAAATGCTAAGGATGTCGTTTAGTCGTTTTATGTTTACCTGGTGTAGTTACTTTGTACCACTTAAAAGACAACATCTTTGCACTTTGTATACTTTCCCATTTAACATGTTAGTTGACTAGGGGTTCATGCCTATAATTTGCTCTTTCACGTTGTATTGCATTTGTTAGGAACTTAGACTACATTAGGCTACTTGAATATATATGTGGGCGGAAGCAAGGATTACTGTGACAACAAGCAATGTGTTAACTTTCAATGATTCATTCATCCATGATTAATACATTTCCCACGATTCTGTGTGTTCATTCTCTATTTATGATCAGTGAGCATGTATATTATTAACATAATAGCTTCTCAGCCGCGCCTGTTGGTTCACACAACCTCTAAAATGGATGCTGAAACATGTTTCATGTCTTTAGTGTCAGAGATTTAGGTTTTAAGTTTATTTGACTGAATATTGGAGTGAGACCAGAACCTATACAATATTTATTATCTCAGAAGAATAAAATTGTTATCAAGATGGAAGATTACTATATTAGTCCGGCAGCCGACAGGCTTCTTTTGTTTAAAGTAGGAAATGTATAGTCTTTTTTTATTGGCTTAAAATATTGTCCATATACATTCATAAATCCACTTGCTGACCAGCGGTCAGTATTGGACAATTTTTTTAATAGGGGTTTCTTGTGACCCTACCATTAACATCCTATGGAAGGCCAAATTGTCAAAAATGTCAAACTTCCCTTATGCTTTAACTAGCATGTGACATAGTGGGTTTTCATGATTCTGAATCCATTCCAAGCATTAGTTTTGCACAAAAAACACACCTTGGGCTAAAACCGGCCTTACTTCGACATGTCATGTGCCATTTTTGCCTGGATGTTAATGGTAGGGTCACAAGAAACCCCTATAATACTGACAGCCGGTCAGCAAGTGGATTCATGAATGTATGTATATAGACAATATTTTAGGCCAATAAAAAAGACTATATACCAAATGTTCTAACCGTCCACCTCGGCTGCCGGACTATGGTCTGAAAACACAAATACCTCAAATGATCAATTCACTTCCTTAACCACCATGTGAACAACGGGGGAATTGACCCTGGTCGACGTGAGAGCAATCAGCCACATAATCAGTGGTAGAAGAAGTATACTCGGATATTAAAAAAAAACTACAGTAGTATTTGTTAGGTATTTTTCTTTTGTAGATCTGTTATTTTGGTGGATGACGGTTTTCATGTGATCTATGACTCAGTGTCCCCTATAGGCTTGCAGAATCATGGATTATGAATTGCCCTGTGACTGACATTTGATGTCAGACTGTCCCACTGACTTTAAAATAGTATGGTTCTGAGTTTCGATAGTAAGACTTCTCCCCTAGCCAGCGTTGTTAGATAAGAATTGTTTTGTTTCCGTTGGCCATAACACCCAGCCTCTGTGTTTTTGCTCTTAAAAGTTAGATTTCTCTCTAACAGACTGGTAAACTGCACTCAATGACGTGATGCCCTGTCCCCCGGTTCCACTAACTGATATTGCAGGTCCGGACTATCTCTGCCCCGTGAGATAGTTCCTGTGTGCAATATTCGTGACGTCTTGCATTATCTGTCCATTTGTAAACAAATATGTTTTTTGACTTTGTTGTTCAACACATTCTCCGGTGTATCGATTACGGTATGCTATATTAACCCTGTTCAATTTGAACATGGGCAGAGATCGTTGTGAAACGCTGTCCGGATGGCATGTCTTCTTCTCTCCCGAAACAATGGTGAATATATCTGATTGAACCTCCCTCTAAGTTCTGCTTGTCTGAGTTCTCTTCCTTGTGTCCGTCAATTCATTCTAAGGTATTTTGGTTAACTCTGTTATACTCTGACTTTTACTCATTAGGCCTATAGCCTAAAAGGTTTTTACATCCATTTCTGTAAAGTTACAATCCCTCTGCTTCTATTCTGGTAAAGAGTATTTATGGTACTTAGATTACTTTCTAAAGTATTTATTCAGTTCCGGTGCTCCGGAGTTCTTTCTAGCTCCAAGCTCTCTGCTATCGAAGCTTGTTATTATTTATCTTAGTCTTTATTTAATACAGTCCTTGCATTTTAATCTTATGATGGGAGAAAAAACCCATCAGTATTACAACAATATGAAAATAGTCCGTTACAAGTAACGGGTCTGTATTCAAAAGTACATAATGGCATCAAAATAAAGCACCAAAATGAAAAGTGCTCATAAGATTTAACTTATTATTATTTTTAGGTTTTCTGAGCTCAAATGCACCCAAAAAAACCTGAACTTTTAGCATTCAGTAGATTGTGGTCTGGGGTTTTCTGTCTCAAGCAAGTGCTCTGATTTGGCTGTGGACTGTGAGGTAAGAGTCCACACATCCTATATATGACATAACAATTTGCCAGCAGATGTCACTGTATGAGGGATTTTGTTTTCATTGCAACGCAAAAGGCTTCAGAAGACAGAGAAAACCCCAGACCACAGAAAATCCACTGAATGTTCAAAGTTCTGGTTGTGTAATTGAGGTTATAAAACGAAACTGAAAATGTATGTTGTGAAACCTTTAAAAGTAACTTCAAAATATTAATAATTGTAAGTAAGAAGTACAATAATATTATTTGCCTCTGCCATCAGTGCCATGTAGTGGAGTAGTATCAAATTATAAATACTCAAGTAAAGTAAAAATACCTCAAAATTGTACTGCTGTACAGTACTTGAGTAAATGTAATTAGTTACTTCCCACCACTGCACATGATGTACTGTATACAGAATAGTCTTTGCAGCTCCAAGTTAATAGACTTATCAACAACACATTTCCTGTTGCAGACATATACTGCAACATAAAGAATAATCTGCTTAAGGTGTGAGCTGCTGTGTTCAGTAATAGCATGCCCTCCACCAGGCCCAAGTATGTTTAGCACTCTGTCCGTCCGTGTGTCTGTCCGTCTGTGGACAGTTAATCTCTGGCACTGTTGCTTTGATTACAGCCACACAGTCCACACACGCTCCCCGGATGCAGAGCTGAACCTCTGCCCCAAAAGTTTCATCTGGGCCTGTTATAGTGCCACCAGGAGGCCAATATTTGCAAAACAAAATTTTGGACAGTACACCTACATATTTTATCCAAACATCACGCAAATTGGTACACAGTCTCTCTATAGTCATTAAACTAAATGGGTCTCAGATTTTTCATACTACACACATTCCCACAAGGACGAGGAATCAAATCAGCATGAAGATGAGTTAGCCTTTAAGGTACTTTATCCACTGCCCCAGCTAACATGTCCATCTGGGCCCCACTTGGGTTGTGACATGGGCTATGGGCATGGGTTCCAAGTGGGCTGTACACCCAGTTTTCACAAAGGGCCCACCCATGTTAGCCCATATGGGCTTACGGGGGTTTCTAACTGGGTCTTAGGTGGTATCCAAATGGGCTATTTTATTTCAGAACCATGTGTGCGCCACCTGTATTTGCCTATATGGGTTTGAACTGGGATCTGATTGGGCCTTAAGTGGGTACCAGCTGGGCGAATTATATGTGACCCATGTAGGCCACACTTGTGTCGGCCCTCATTGTCTTCCGTCCTGTTTCTGTTGTCCCCTGCTGTCGATTGTTCATTCCTAAGGATAGGGTGCAGTGCGCCACTGGTTTAGGGTTAGGGTTAGATTCCACGGGCTAATAAAGTGTAAATTCGGGGGTCCTTGACAAGAAAAGGTTTGGGAACCACTGTTGTATAGTTGGTAGAGCATTAGACTGAAGATCTAAAGGTCCCTGGTTCAAACCAGGCTTTCGGCAGTTGAAATGAGGTACAGAAAGCCCTATGACTCTCAGGCTGATCTCCCTGGGTGAAAGACTTTATGAGTTTTCTTGTTTAAGAAGTAACAAGTAACAGTCAATGTAAAAATAAATACTGGATGTGACACTTGCAAGCAGAAATAGCTCAGTTCGGAGAGCGTTAGACTGAAGATCTAAAGGTCCCTGGTTCAATCCCGGGTTTTGGCAGTTGAAATGAGGTACAGACAAACCTTTGATTCTCAGGCTGATCTCACTGGGGGATGAACTGTATGAGTTTATGTTTAAGAACTAGCAATACATTGAAAAATACATTCTGGATGTTTCACTTACAAGCAAACAAACAAAAAAGCAGTGTGAATTGTCTGGAGCCAGTGGCTCAGTGTGTTAGAACGCTGCCACATGATCGGGAGATGGTGAGTCGGCAGTAGAAATGAGGTACAGACAACCGTATGACTCTCAAGCTGATCTCACTGCGGGATGAACTGTATGAGTTTATGTTTAAGAACTAACAATGCATTGAAAAATACATTCTGGATGTGTCACTTACAAGCCGAAATAGCTCAGTTGGAAGCGCATTAGACTGAAGATCTAAACGTCCCTAGTTCAATCCTGGGTTTCGGCAGTTGAAATGAGTTACAGAAAACTGTATATAGTTTCGGAAGACTTACTATAATATGTTGTTTTTCATGATTTTGAAGGATAAAAAAAGACATACTATAGTTCATGGGTTTGGAAGACATACATGTGTACTTCATGATTTGGTGGATTAAAAAATATCAGCCAAAATCCAACTCCAAACTCTAACTCACAGACCCTTCCATCCGGAAGGCTGAAGGTCATTAAGGCCAGAACCAACCGGCTGTCCAACAGCTTTTTCCCAAAGGCTGTGAAAACACTGCTCAGTTCACATATACGCACGCACACACGTGCACACACACGTGCACAGTGAAAACACTGCTTGGTTCGCATACACGCACACACACTCGCATATGACTGTCCTATCTGGCAAGTGCAATATAGACTATGGGCAAACGCAATATGATATAGTATATATGCAATAGCATATGGGCAAGTGCAATAGTATATAGTATATAATATATTCCCCCATGGTCCCCTCCTACTGTTGATGAATTTGCATAATGAATTTTATGATTGTGTGGTCCCCTTATTTTATCTTATCATTTTAACAGTGCATTAGAATATTTAATATTTATTAATGGATTGAGATGACTTGACTGGACTGGACTATGATGACGGACTAACAGTTTTATGCCATGAAGTTTTAGTTTTAGCCCCCTCAGTGTTTTTTTCGTTGTCTTTGCGTCCTCTCTTGATACTTTTATACTGTTATATGTTGTGCTGCACTAAACAGAATTTCGTTGTATGTCTCATACAGTGACAATAAAGATCTTATCTTATCTTATCTTATCTTAAAGGAAGACTGTTGTTGCAGATAGCAATAGGTAACTGAGTTAGGGTGCTGTCGTCATTGTCTGGAGATTGAAGGTTCAAACCCCACTCAACTATTTACTGTGAAGTTTTCCTTTCCACACTGACATCAAGTGGCCTGGAAATTCCAGCTGAACTGTGTGCCTCTAGGTGGCCCAGCGGATAAATCACAAGTTATCTGTAGAGTACCTTGTAGAATTGTGCTAGTTCAAACCCAACACACTCAGTAGGAAGGTGCTGGTTTTTGACGTGCCAATCATTCTGATTGACAGATTCCTTGGCCAATCAGATCGGTCTGCCTTCAGCCAATCCTAGGGCTCCTTACATTGTCTCGTCCAATCAAATGGTCGCAGACCCGGACCACTTTCTTGTTTATAACTGGATGAAATACTCTGACCTGTTTTAGATTTATAGTGATTCTTCAACTTAATTTTCTTCATTTTCACAGTTTTTGACGTTTTATTAATATAATTGATCATTCTAGATCACTGCTAGATCTGTAACAATCTTCTCTTATGGGGTTAGGGTTAGGGTTAGGGTTAGGGTTAGGGTTAGGTTCAGGTTCAGGTTCCACGGGTTAATAAAGTGTAAATGTGGGGGTCCTTGACAAGAAACTGTTTGGGAACCACTGTTGTAGAGGGACTATAGAATAGATAGATGTTGATAGTATTAAGTTAGTTACTTTGACAGTGTACAAATGGAACCGGTTTTCAGCAGGTCAAATGAGGTACAGAAAACCGTATGACTCCCAGGCTGATCTCACTGGGGGAAAACTGTATGAGTTTATTTGTTTAAGAACTAACAATCAATTGAAAAATATATTCTGGATGTGACACTTACAAGCCGAATTAGCGCAGTTGGTAGAGCATTAGACTGAAGATCTAAAGGTCCTTGGTTCAATCCAGGCTTTCGGCAGTTGAAATGAGGTACAGAAAATCCTATGACTCTTAGGCTGATCTCACTGGGTGAAAAACTTTATGAGTTTTTTTGTTTAAGAAGTAACAAGTAACAGTCAATGTAAAAAATAAATACTGGATGTGTTACTTGCAAGCTGGGAGAGCGTTAGGCAGTAGATCTGAAGGTTCCTGGTTCAAACCTGAGATTCGGCAGTTGAAATGAGGTACAGACAACCGTATGACTCTCACTGTGGGATGAACTGTATGAGTTTATGTTTAAGAACTAACAATACATTGAAAAATACATTCTGGATTTGTCACTTACAAGCAAACAAACAAAAAAGCACTTTGCTTTCCACACTTACATCAAATAGCACAAAAAAGATGTGTAGTAGTATCCAGCAGTTAGCTCAGTGTGATGAGAGGCTGTCATTGGGAGCCACAGGTCCAGGGTTCAAATCCCACATTAGTCATAACTGTGACACTTTGCTTTGCACACTGATTTCCAGAAGGACAACTTTAAAGCAGCCCAGAAATTCACCATGTTTGTGTACCTCAGTGGCCCAACGGATAAGTCAGATGATATCCGTAGTATACCTAGTAGAAGTGTGCCGGTTCAAACCCGACATACGACATGCGTTGTTCAAATCACCAACACCTAGACTAGGCGTGTCCCAGCGGTCTTTCTTTACTGTGACACTTTGCTTTCCACACTTACATCAAATAGCACAAAAAAGATGTGTAGTAGTATCCAGCAGTTAGCTCAGTGTGATGAGAGGCTGTCCTTGGGAGCCACAGGTCCAGGGTTCAAATCCCACATTAGTCATAACTGTGACACTTTGCTTTGCACACTGATTTCCAGAAGGACAACTTTAAAGCAGCCCAGAAATTCACCATGTTTGTGTACCTCAGTGGCCCAACGGATAAGTCAGATGATATCCGTAGTATACCTAGTAGAAGTGTGCCGGTTCAAACCCGACATATGACATGCGGTGGTCAAATCACCAACACCTAGACTAGGCGTGTCCCAGCGGTCTTTCTTTACTGTGACACTTTGCTTTCCACACTTACATCAAATAGCACAAAAAAGCTTTGTAGTAGTATCCAGCAGTTAGCTCAGTGTGATGAGAGGCTGTCTTTGGGAGCCACAGGTCCAGGGTTCAAATCCCACATTAGTCATAACTGTGACACTTTGCTTTGCACACTGATTTCCAGAAGGACAACTTTAAAGCAGCCCAGAAATTCACCATGTTTGTGTGCCTCAGTGGCCCAACGGATAAGTCAGATGATATCCGTAGTATACCTAGTAGAAGTGTGCCGGTTCAAACCCGACATACGACATGCAGTGTTCAAATCACCAACACCTAGACTAGGCGTGTCCCAGCGGTCTTTCTTTACTGTGACACTTTGCTTTCCACACTTACATCAAATAGCACAAAAAAGCTGTGTAGTATTATCCAGCAGTTAGCTCAGTGTGATGAGAGGCTGTCCTTGGGAGCCACAGGTCCAGGTTCAAATCCCACATTAGTCATAACTTTGACACTTTTCTTTGCACACTGATTTCCAGAAGGACAGCTTTAAAGCAGCCCAGAAATTCACCATGTTTGTGTGCCTGCCGAAATAGCTCAGTTGGAAGAGCATTAGACTGAAGATCTAAACGTCCCTAGTTCAATCCTGGGTTTCTGCAGTTGAAATGAGTTACAGAAAACTGTATATAGTTTTGGAAGACTTACTATAATATGTTGTTTTTCATGATTTTGAAGCATAAAAAAAAAGACATACTATAGTTCATGGGTTTGGAAGACATACATGTGTACTTCATGATTTGGAGGATCAAAAAATGTCAGCCACAATCCAACTCCAAACTCTAACTCACAGGCAAAGGAAGACTGTTGTTGCAGATAGCAATAGGTAACTGAGTTAGGGTGCTATCGTCATTGTCTGGAGATTGAAGGTTCAAACCCCACTCAACTATTTACTGTGAAGTTTTCCTTTCCACACTAACATCAAGTGGCCTGGAAATTCCAGCTGAACTGTGTGCAGCTAAGTGGCCCAGCGGATAAATCACAAGTTATCTGTAGAGTACCTTGTAGAATTGTGCTAGTTCAAACCCAACACACTCAGTAGGAAGGTGCTGGTTTTTGACGTGCCAATCATTCTGATTGACAGATTCCTTGGCCAATCAGATCGGTCTGCCTTCAGCCAATCCTAGGGCTCCTTACATTGTCTCCTCCAATCAAATGGTCGCAGACCCGGACCACTTCCTTGTTTATAACTGGATGAAATACTCTGACCTGTTTTAGATTTATAGTTATTCTTCAACTTCATTTTCTTCATTTTCACAGTTTTTTACGTTTTATTAATATAATTGATCATTCTAGATCACTGCTAGATCTGTAACAATCTTCTCTTATGGGGTTAGGGTTAGGGTTAGGGTTAGGGTTAGGGTTAGGGTTAGGGTTAGGGTTAGGGTTAGGGTTAGGGTTAGGGTTAGGGTTAGGTTCAGGTTCAGGTTCTGGTTCCACAGGTTAATAAAGTGTAAATGTGGGGGTCCTTGACGAGAAAAGGTTTGGGAACCACTGTTGTAAAGGGACTATAGAATAGATAGATGTTGATAGTATTAAGTTAGTTACTTTGACAGTGTACAAATGGAACCGGTTTTCAGCAGGTCAAATGAGGTACAGAAAACCATATGACTCCCAGGCTGATCTCAAAAACTGTATGAGTTTATTTGTTTAAGAACTAACAATCAATTGAAAAATATATTCTGGGTGTGACACTTACAAGCCAAATTAGCGCATTTGGTAGAGCATTAGACTGAAGATCTAAAGGTCCCTGGTTCAATCCAGGCTTTCGGCAGTTGAAATGAGGTACAGAAAATCCTACGACTCTTAGGCTGATCTCACTGGGTGAAAAACTTTATGAGTTTTTTTGTTTAAGAAGTAACAAGTAACAGTCAATGTAAAAATAAATACTGGATGTTTTACTTGCAAGCTGTAATAGCTCAGTTGGGAGAGCGTTAGACTGTAGATCTGAAGGTTCCTGGTTCAAACCTGTGATTCGGCAGTTGAAATGAGGTACAGACAACCGTATGACTCTCAAGCTGATCTCACTGTGGGATGAACTGTATGGGTTTTTGTTTAAGAACTAACAATACATTGAAAAATACATTCTGGATGTGTCACTTACAAGCAAACAAGCAAAAAAGCAGTGTGAATTGTCTGGAGCCAGTGGCTCAGTGTGTTAGAACACTGTCCACATGTTTGGGAGATGGTGAGTTCAAACCCCAAATAAATCTTTATTTTCAAGACCAATTTCAGAAGAAGAAAACAAACAAAAAAGCAGTGTGAATTGTCTGGAGCCAGTGGCTCAGTGTGTTAGAACGCTGCCACATGATCGGGAGATGGTGAGTTGGCAGTAGTAATGAGGTACAGACAACTGTATGACTCTCAAGCTGATCTCACTGCGGGATGAACTCTATGAGTTTATGTTTAAGAACTAACAATGCATTGAAAAATACATTCTGGATGTGTCACTTACAAGCCGAAATAGCTCAGTTGGAAGAGCATTAGACTGAAGATCTAAACGTCCCTAGTTCAATCCTGTTTTTCGGTAGTTGAAATGAGTTACCAAAAACTGTATATAGTTTCGGAAGACTTACTATAATATGTTGTTTTTCATGATTTTGAAGGATAAAAAAAGACATACTATAGTTCATGGCTTTGGAAGACATACATGTGTACTTCATGATTTGGAGGATTAAAAAATATCAGCCAAACACTCAACTATTTACTGTGAAGTTTTCCTTTCCACACTGACATCAAGTGGCCTGGAAATTCCAGCTGAACTGTGTGCTGCTAAGTGGCCCAGCGGATAAATCACAAGTTATCTGTAAAGTACCTTGTAGAATTGTGCTAGTTCAAACCCAACACACTCAGTAGGAAGGTGCTGGTTTTTGACGTGCCAATCCTTCTGATTGACAGATTCCTTGGCCAATCAGATCGGTCTGCCTTCAGCCAATCCTAGGGCTCCTTACATTGTCTCCTCCAATCAAATGGTCGCAGACCCGGACCACTTCCTTGTTTATAACTGGATGAAATACTCTGACCTGTTTTAGATTTATAGTGATTCTTCAACTTCATTTTCTTCATTTTCACAGTTTTTGACGTTTTATTAATATAATTGATCATTCTAGATCACTGCTAGATCTGTAACAATCTTCTCTTATGGGGTTAGGGTTAGGGTTAGGGTTAGGGTTAGGGTTAGGGTTAGGGTTAGGGTTCAGGTTCAGGTTCCGGTTCCGGTTCCGGTTCCGGTTCCACAGGTTAATAAAGTGTAAATGTGGGGGTCCTTGACAAGAAAAGGTTTGGGAACCACTGTTGTAGAGGGACTATAGAATAGATAGATGTTGATAGTATTAAGTTAGTTACTTTGACAGTGTACAAATGGAACCGGTTTTCAGCAGGTCAAATGAGGTACAGAAAACCATATGACTCCCAGGCTGATCTCACTGGGGGAAAACTGTATGAGTTTATTTGTTTAAGAACTAACAATCAATTGAAAAATATATTCTGGATGTGACACTTACAAGCCAAATTAGCGCATTTGGTAGAGCATTAGACTGAAGATCTAAAGGTCCCTGGTTCAATCCAGGCTTTCGGCAGTTGGAATGAGGTACAGAAAATCCTACGACTCTTAGGCTGATCTCACTGGGTGAAAAACTTTATGAGTTTTTTTGTTTAAGAAGTAACAAGTAACAGTCAATGTAAAAATAAATACTGGATGTGTTACTTGCAAGCTGTAATAGCTCAGTTGGGAGAGCGTTAGACTGTAGATCTGAAGGTTCCTGGTTCAAACCTGTGATTCGGCAGTTGAAATGAGGTACAGACAACCGTATGACTCTCAAGCTGATCTCACTGTGGGATGAACTGTATGAGTTTTTGTTTAAGAACTAACAATACATTGAAAAATACATTCTGGATGTGTCACTTACAAGCAAACAAACAAAAAAGCAGTGTGAATTGTCTGGAGCCAGTGGCTCAGTGTGTTAGAACACTGTCTACATGTTTGGGAGATGGTGAGTTCAAACCCTAAATAAGTCTTTATTTTCAAGACCAATTTCAGAAGAAGAAAACAAACAAAAAAGCAGTGTGAATTGTCTGGAGCCAGTGGCTCAGTGTGTTAGAACGCTGCCACATGATCGGGAGATGTTGAGTCGGCAGTAGAAATGAGGTACAGACAACCGTATGACTCTCAAGCTGATCTCACTGCGGGATGAACTGTATGTGTTTATGTTTAAGAACTAACAATGCATTGAAAAATACATTCTGGATGTGTCACTTACAAGCCGAAATAGCTCAGTTGGAAGAGCATTAGACTGAAGATCTAAACGTCCCTAGTTCAATCCTGTGTTTCGGCAGTTGAAATGAGTTACCAAAAACTGTATATAGTTTCGGAACACTTACTATGATATGTTGTTTTTCATGATTTTGAAGGATAAAAAAAGACATACTATAGTTCATGGGTTTGTAAGACATACATGTGTACTTCATGATTTGGAGGATTAAAAAATATCAGCCAAACACTCAACTATTTACTGTGAAGTTTTCCTTTCCACACTGACATCAAGTGGCCTGGAAATTCCAGCTGAACTGTGTGCCGCTAAGTGGCCCAGCGGATAAATCACAAGTTATCTGTAAAGTACCTTTTAGAATTGTGCTAGTTCAAACCCAACACACTCAGTAGGAAGGTGCTGTTTTTTGACGTGCCAATCATTCTGATTGACAGATTCCTTGGCCAATCAGATCGGTCTGCCTTCAGCCAATCCTAGGGCTCCTTACATTGTCTCGTCCAATCAAATGGTCGCAGACCCGGACCACTTCCTTGTTTATAACTGGATGAAATACTCTGACCTGTTTTAGATTTATAGTGATTCTTCAACTTCATTTTCTTCATTTTCACAGTTTTGACGTTTTATTAATATAATTGATCATTCTAGATCATTGCTAGATCTGTAACAATCTTCTCTTATGGGGTTAGGGTTAGGGTTAGGGTTAGGGTTAGGGTTAGGGTTAGGGTTAGGTTCAGGTTCAGGTTCAGGTTCAGGTTCCGGTTCCACAGGTTAATAAAGTGTAAATGTGGGGGTCCTTGACAAGAAAAGGTTTGGGAACCACTGTTGTAGAGGGACTATAGAATAGATAGATGTTTATAGTATTAAGTTAGTTACTTTGACAGTGTACAAATGGAACCGGTTTTCAGCAGGTCAAATGAGGTACAGAAAACCATATGACTCCCAGGCTGATCTCACTGGGGGAAAACTGTATGAGTTTATTTGTTTAAGAACTAACAATCAATTGAAAAATATATTCTGGATGTGACACTTACAAGCCAAATTAGCGCATTTGGTAGAGCATTAGACTGAAGATCTAAAGGTCCCTGGTTCAATCAAGGCTTTCGGCAGTTGAAATGAGGTACAGAAAATCCTACGACTCTTAGGCTGATCTCACTGGGTGAAAAACTTTATGAGTTTTTTTGTTTAAGAAGTAACAAGTAACAGTCAATGTAAAAATAAATACTGGATGTGTTATTTGCTAGCTGTAATAGCTCAGTTGGGAGAGCGTTAGACTGTAGATCTGAAGGTTCCTGGTTCAAACCTGTGATTCGGCAGTTGAAATGAGGTACAGACAACTGTATGACTCTCAAGCTGATCTCACTGTGGGATGAACTGTATGAGTTTTTGTTTAAGAACTAACAATACATTGAAAAATACATTCTGGATTTGTCACTTACAAGCAAACAAACAAAAAAGCACTTTGCTTTCCACACTTACATCAAATAGCACAAAAAAGCTGTGTAGTAGTATCCAGCAGTTAGCTCAGTGTGATGAGAGGCTGTCCTTGGGAGCCACAGGTCCAGGGTTCAAATCCCACATTAGTCATAACTGTGACACTTTGCTTTGCACACTGATTTCCAGAAGGACAACTTTAAAGCAGCCCAGAAATTCACCATGTTTGTGTGCCTCAGTGGCCCAACGGATAAGTCAGATGATATCCGTAGTATACCTAGTAGAAGTGTGCCGGTTCAAACCTGACATACGACATGCGGTGTTCAAATCACCAACACCTAGAGTAGGCGTGTCCCAGCGGTCTTTCTTTACTGTGACACTTTGCTTTCCACACTTACATCAAATAGCACAAAAAAGCTGTGTAGTAGTATCCAGCAGTTAGCTCAGTGTGATGAGAGGCTGTCCTTGGGGGCCACAGGTCCAGGGTTCAAATCCCACATTAGTCATAACTGTGACACTTTGCTTTGCACACTGATTTCCAGAAGGACAACTTTAAAGCAGCCCAGAAATTCACCATGTTTGTGTGCCTCAGTGGCCCAACGGATAAGTCAGATGATATCAGTAGTATACCTAGTAGAAGTGTGCCGGTTCAAACCCGACATACGACATGCGGTGTTCAAATCACCAACACCTAGAGTAGGCGTGTCCCAGCGTTCTTTCTTTACTGTGACACTTTGCTTTCCACACTTACATCAAATAGCACAAAAAAAGCTGTGTAGTAGTATCCAGCAGTTAGCTCAGTGTGATGAGAGGCTGTCCTTGGGAGCCACAGGTCCAGTGTTCAAATCCCACATTAGTCATAACTGTGACACTTTGCTTTGCACACTGATTTCCAGAAGGACAACTTTAAAGCAGCCCAGAAATTCACCATGTTTGTGTGTCTCGGTGGCCCAACGGATAAGTCAGATGATATCCGTAGTATACCTAGTAGAAGTGTGCCGGTTCAAACCCGACATGCAGTATTCAAATCACCAACACCTAGAGTAGGTGTGTCCCAGCGGTCTTTCTTTACTGTGACACTTTGCTTTCCACACTTACATCAAATAGCACAAAAAAGCTGTGAAGTAGTATCCAGCAGTTAGCTCAGTGTGATGAGACGCTGTCCTTGGGAGCCACAGGTCCAGGGTTCAAATCCCACATTAGTCATAACTGTGACACTTTGCTTTGCACACTGATTTCCAGAAGGACAACTTTAAAGCAGCCCAGAAATTCACCATGTTTGTGTGTCTCGGTGGCCCAACGGATAAGTCAGATGATATCCGTAGTATACCTAGTAGAAGTGTGCCGGTTCAAACCCGACATGCGGTATTCAAATCACCAACACCTAGAGTAGGTGTGTCCCAGCGGTCTTTCTTTACTGTGACACTTTGCTTTCCACACTTACATCAAATAGCACAAAAAAGCTGTGTAGTAGTATCCAGCAGTTAGCTCAGTGTGATGAGACGCTGTCCTTGGGAGCCACAGGTCCAGGGTTCAAATCCCACATTAGTCATAACTGTGACACTTTGCTTTGCACACTGATTTCCAGAAGGACAACTTTAAAGCAGCCCAGAAATTCACCATGTTTGTGTGCCTCGGTGGCCCAACGGATAAGTCAGATGATATCCGTAGTATACCTAGTAGAAGTGTGCCGGTTCAAACCTGACATGCGGTGTTCAAATCACCAACGCCTAGAGTAGGCGTGTCCCAGCGGTCTTTCTTTACTGTGACACTTTGCTTTCCACACTTACATCAAATAGCACAAAAAAGCTGTGTAGTAGTATCCAGCAGTTAGCTCAGTGTGATGAGACGCTGTCCTTGGGAGCCACAGGTCCAGGGTTCAAATCCCACATTAGTCATAACTGTGACACTTTGCTTTGCACACTGATTTCCAGAAGGACAACTTTAAAGCAGCCCAGAAATTCAACATGATTGTGTGCCTCAATGGCCCAGCGGATAAGTCAAATGATATCCGTAGTATACCTAGTAGAAGTGTGCCGGTTCAAACCCGACATACTCCTAGTAGGCGGTGATGGTTCAAATCACTGACACTTAGAGTAGTAGTGGCCCAGTGGATAAATCAGATGATATCCATAGTCCCCACCTAGTACAAGGTGCGGGGTTCAGGTAGGAGGAGAGTAGCGTGGGCAGCTAGGAGGAGATTAGTGGCGTCAGGTAGGAGGAGAGTAAGGTGGTCAGGTAGGTAGGTGGGGGGTCAGGTAGGAGGAGAGCAGGGTGGTCAGGTAGGAGGAGAGTCGGTTCAGGTAGGAGGAGAGCAGGGTGGTCAGGTAGGAGGACAGTAGCCTGAGGCGGAGTTCAGTCAGTAGGAAAGGGGAGGGGCCAGGCAGGGGGAGAGTAGGAAGGGGAGGGGCCAGGCAGGGGGAGAGTAGGGAGGGGCCAGGCAGGAGGAGAGTAGGAAGGGGAGGGGCCAGGCAGGTGGAGAGTAGGAAGGGGAGGAGCCAGGCAGGAGGAGAGCAGGAAGGCGAGGGGCCAGGCAGGGGGAGAGTAGAAAGGGGAGGGGCCTGGCAGGAGTAGAGTAGGAAGGGGAGGGGCCAGGCAGGGGGAGAGTAGGAAGGGGAGGGGCCAGGCAGGGGGAGAGTAGAAAGGGGAGGGGCCAGGCAGGGGGAGAGTAGAAAGGGGAGGGGGGAGAGTAGGAAGGGGAGGGGCCAGGCAGGGGGAGAGTAGGAAGGGGAGGGGCCAGGCAGGGGGAGAGTAGGAAGGGGAGGGGCCAGGCAGGGGGAGAGTAGGAAGGGGAGGGGCCAGGCAGGGGGAGAGTAGGGAGGGGCCAGGCAGGGGGAGAGTAGGAAGGGGAGGGGCCAGGCAGGGGGAGAGTAGGGAGGGGCCAGGCAGGGGGAGAGTAGGAGCCAGGCAGGGGCAGAGTAGGGAGGGGATGCAGAGAAGGCAGAGGGGGTCTTCCTGATTTTTTTTATAATTTTCTAAATTATTATTATTATTTTTTTTTTAAATAAAATAAAATAAAAAAATCAGGAAGACCCCCTCTGCCTTCTCTGCATCCCCTCCCTACTCTCCCCCTGCCTGGCTCCTACCTTCCCCCTGCCTGGCTCCTACCCTTCCTACTCTCCCCCTGCCTGGCCCCTCCCCTTCCTACTCTCCCCCTGCCTGGCCCCTCCCCTTCCTACTCTCCCCCTGCCTGGCCCCTCCCTACTCTCCTCCTGCCTGGCCCCTCCCCTTCCTACTCTCCTCCTGCCAGGCCCCTCCCCTTCCTACTCTCCCCCTGCCTGGCCCCTCCCCTTCCTACTCTGCTCCTGCCTGGCCCCTCGCCTTACTGCTCTCCTCCTGCCTGGCTCCTCTCCTTCCTGCTCTCCTCCTGCCTGGCCCCTCCCCTTCCTACTCTCCTCCTGCCTGGCCCCTCCCCTTCCTACTCTCCTCCTGCCTGGCCCCTCCCCTTCCTACTCTCCTCCTGCCTGGCCCCTCCCCTTCCTACTCTCCCCCTGCCTGGCCCCTCCCCTTCCTACTCTCCCCCTGCCTGGCCCCTCCCCTTTCCTACTGACTGAACTCCGCCTCAGGCTACTGTCCTCCTACCTGACCACCCTGCTCTCCTCCTACCTGAACCCGACTCTCCTCCTACCTGACCACCCTGCTCTCCTCCTACCTGACCGCCCACCTACCTACCTGACCACCTTACTCTCCTCCTACCTGACGGCACTAATCTCCTCCTAGCTGCTCACGCTACTCTCCTCCTACCTGAACCCCGCACCTTGTACTAGGTGCGGACTATGGATATCATCTGATTTATCCACTGGGCCACTCCTACTCTAAGTGTCAGTGATTTGAACCATCACCGCCTACTAGGAGTATGTCGGGTTTGAACCGGCACACTTCTACTAGGTATACTACGGATATCATTTGACTTATCCGCTGGGCCATTGAGGCACACAATCATGTTGAATTTCTGGGCTGCTTTAAAGTTGTCCTTCTGGAAATCAGTGTGCAAAGCAAAGTGTCACAGTTATGACTAATGTGGGATTTGAACCCTGGACCTGTGGCTCCCAAGGACAGCGTCTCATCACACTGAGCTAACTGCTGGATACTACTACACAGCTTTTTTGTGCTATTTGATGTAAGTGTGGAAAGCAAAGTGTCACAGTAAAGAAAGACCGCTGGGACACGCCTACTCTAGGTGTTGGTGATTTGAACACCGCATGTCGGGTTTGAACCGGCACACTTCTACTAGGTATACTACGGATATCATCTGACTTATCCGTTGGGCCACCGAGGCACACAAACATGGTGAATTTCTGGGCTGCTTTAAAGTTGTCCTTCTGGAAATCAGTGTGCAAAGCAAAGTGTCACAGTTATGACTAATGTGGGATTTGAACCCTGGACCTGTGGCTCCCAAGGACAGCGTCTCATCACACTGAGCTAACTGCTGGATACTACTACACAGCTTTTTTGTGCTATTTGATGTAAGTGTGGAAAGCAAAGTGTCACAGTAAAGAAAGACCGCTGGGACACACCTACTCTAGGTGTTGGTGATTTGAATACCGCATGTCGGGTTTGAACCGGCACACTTCTACTAGGTATACTACGGATATCATCTGACTTATCCGTTGGGCCACCGAGACACACAAACATGGTGAATTTCTGGGCTGCTTTAAAGTTGTCCTTCTGGAAATCAGTGTGCAAAGCAAAGTGTCACAGTTATGACTAATGTGGGATTTGAACCCTGGACCTGTGGCTCCCAAGGACAGCGTCTCATCACACTGAGCTAACTGCTGGATACTACTACACAGCTTTTTTGTGCTATTTGATGTAAGTGTGGAAAGCAAAGTGTCACAGTAAAGAAAGACCGCTGGGACACACCTACTCTAGGTGTTGGTGATTTGAATACCGCATGTCGGGTTTGAACCGGCACACTTCTACTAGGTATACTACGGATATCATCTGACTTATCCGTTGGGCCACCGAGACACACAAACATGGTGAATTTCTGGGCTGCTTTAAAGTTGTCCTTCTGGAAATCAGTGTGCAAAGCAAAGTGTCACAGTTATGACTAATGTGGGATTTGAACACTGGACCTGTGGCTCCCAAGGACAGCCTCTCATCACACTGAGCTAACTGCTGGATACTACTACACAGCTTTTTTTGTGCTATTTGATGTAAGTGTGGAAAGCAAAGTGTCACAGTAAAGAAAGAACGCTGGGACACGCCTACTCTAGGTGTTGGTGATTTGAACACCGCATGTCGTATGTCGGGTTTGAACCGGCACACTTCTACTAGGTATACTACTGATATCATCTGACTTATCCGTTGGGCCACTGAGGCACACAAACATGGTGAATTTCTGGGCTGCTTTAAAGTTGTCCTTCTGGAAATCAGTGTGCAAAGCAAAGTGTCACAGTTATGACTAATGTGGGATTTGAACCCTGGACCTGTGGCCCCCAAGGACAGCCTCTCATCACACTGAGCTAACTGCTGGATACTACTACACAGCTTTTTTGTGCTATTTGATGTAAGTGTGGAAAGCAAAGTGTCACAGTAAAGAAAGACCGCTGGGACACGCCTACTCTAGGTGTTGGTGATTTGAACACCGCATGTCGTATGTCAGGTTTGAACCGGCACACTTCTACTAGGTATACTACGGATATCATCTGACTTATCCGTTGGGCCACTGAGGCACACAAACATGGTGAATTTCTGGGCTGCTTTAAAGTTGTCCTTCTGGAAATCAGTGTGCAAAGCAAAGTGTCACAGTTATGACTAATGTGGGATTTGAACCCTGGACCTGTGGCTCCCAAGGACAGCCTCTCATCACACTGAGCTAACTGCTGGATACTACTACACAGCTTTTTTGTGCTATTTGATGTAAGTGTGGAAAGCAAAGTGCTTTTTTGTTTGTTTGCTTGTAAGTGACAAATCCAGAATGTATTTTTCAATGTATTGTTAGTTCTTAAACAAAAACTCATACAGTTCATCCCACAGTGAGATCAGCTTGAGAGTCATACAGTTGTCTGTACCTCATTTCAACTGCCGAATCACAGGTTTGAACCAGGAACCTTCAGATCTACAGTCTAACGCTCTCCCAACTGAGCTATTACAGCTAGCAAATAACACATCCAGTATTTATTTTTACATTGACTGTTACTTGTTACTTCTTAAACAAAAAAACTCATAAAGTTTTTCACCCAGTGAGATCAGCCTAAGAGTCGTAGGATTTTCTGTACCTCATTTCAACTGCCGAAAGCCTTGATTGAACCAGGGACCTTTAGATCTTCAGTCTAATGCTCTACCAAATGCGCTAATTTGGCTTGTAAGTGTCACATCCAGAATATATTTTTCAATTGATTGTTAGTTCTTAAACAAATAAACTCATACAGTTTTCCCCCAGTGAGATCAGCCTGGGAGTCATATGGTTTTCTGTACCTCATTTGACCTGCTGAAAACCGGTTCCATTTGTACACTGTCAAAGTAACTAACTTAATACTATAAACATCTATCTATTCTATAGTCCCTCTACAACAGTGGTTCCCAAACCTTTTCTTGTCAAGGACCCCCACATTTACACTTTATTAACCTGTGGAACCGGAACCTGAACCTGAACCTGAACCTAACCCTAACCCTAACCCTAACCCTAACCCTAACCCTAACCCTAACCCTAACCCTAACCCTAACCCCATAAGAGAAGATTGTTACAGATCTAGCAGTGATCTAGAATGATCAATTATATTAATAAAACGTCAAAAACTGTGAAAATGAAGAAAATGAAGTTGAAGAATCACTATAAATCTAAAACAGGTCAGAGTATTTCATCCAGTTATAAACAAGGAAGTGGTCCGGGTCTGCGAGCATTTGATTGGACGAGACAATGTAAGGAGCCCTAGGATTGGCTGAAGGCAGACCGATCTGATTGGCCAAGGAATCTGTCAATCAGAATGATTGGCACGTCAAAAACCAGCACCTTCCTACTGAGTGTGTTGGGTTTGAACTAGCACAATTCTACAAGGTACTTTACAGATAACTTGTGATTTATCCGCTGGGCCACTTAGCGGCACACAGTTCAGCTGGAATTTCCAGGCCACTTGATGTCAGTGTGGAAAGGAAAACTTCACAGTAAATAGTTGAGTGTTTGGCTGATATTTTTTTATCCTCCAAATCATAAAGTACACATGTATGTCTTCCAAACCCATGAACTATAGTATGTCTTTTTTTATCCTTCAAAATCATGAAAAACAAGATATTATAGTAAGTCTTCCGAAACTATATACAGTTTTTGGTAACTCATTTCAACTGCCGAAACACAGGATTGAACTAGGGACTTTTAGATCTTCAGTCTAATGCTCTTCCAACTGAGCTATTTCGGCTTGTAAGTGACACATCCAGAATGTATTTTTCAATGCATTGTTAGTTCTTAAACATAAACTCATAGAGTTCATCCCGCAGTGAGATCAGCTTGAGAGTCATACGGTTGTCTGTACCTCATTTCTACTGCCGACTCACCATCTCCCGATCATGTGGCAGCGTTCTAACACACTGAGCCACTGGCTCCAGACAATTCACACTGCTTTTTTGTTTGTTTTCTTCTTCTGAAATTGGTCTTGAAAATAAAGATTTATTTGGGGTTTGAACTCACCATCTCCCAAACATGTGGACAGTGTTCTAACACACTGAGCCACTGGCTCCAGACAATTCACACTGCTTTTTTGTTTGTTTGCTTGTAAGTGACACATCCAGAATGTATTTTTCAATGTATTGTTAGTTCTTAAACAAAAACCCATACAGTTCATCCCACAGTGAGATCAGCTTGAGAGTCATACGGTTGTCTGTGCCTCATTTCAACTGCCGAATCACAGGTTTGAACCAGGAACCTTCAGATCTACAGTCTAACTCTCTCCCAACTGAGCTATTACAGCTTGCAAGTAAAACATCCAGTATTTATTTTTACATTGACTGTTACTTGTTACTTCTTAAACAAAAAAACTCATAAAGTTTTTCACCCAGTGAGATCAGCCTAAGAGTCGTAGGATTTTCTGTACCTCATTTCAACTGCCGAAAGCCTGGATTGAACCAGGGACCTTTAGATCTTCAGTCTAATGCTCTACCAAATGCGCTAATTTGGCTTGTAAGTGTCACATCCAGAATATATTTTTCAAATAAACAAATAAACTCATACAGTTTTCCCCCATTGAGATCAGCCTGGGAGTCATATGGTTTTCTGTACCTCATTTGACCTGCTGAAAACCGGTTCCATTTGTACACTGTCAAAGTAACTAACTTAATACTATCAACATCTATCTATTCTATAGTCCCTTTACAACAGTGGTTCCCAAACCTTTTCTTGTCAAGGACCCCCACATTTACACTTTATTAACCCGTGGAACCTGAACCTGAACCTGAACCTAACCCTAACCCTAACCCTAACCCTAACCCTAACCCCATAAGAGAAGATTGTTACAGATCTAGCAGTGATCTAGAATGATCAATTATATTAATAAAACGTCAAAAACTGTGAAAATGAAGAAAATGAAGTTGAAGAATCACTATAAATCTAAAACAGGTCAGAGTATTTCATCCAGTTATAAACAAGGAAGTGGTCCGGGTCTGCGAGCATTTGATTGGACGAGACAATGTAAGGAGCCCTAGGATTGGCTGAAGGCAGACCGATCTGATTGGCCAAGGAATCTGTCAATCAGAATGATTGGCACGTCAAAAACCAGCACCTTCCTACTGAGTGTGTTGGGTTTGAACTAGCACAATTCTACAAGGTACTTTACAGATAACTTGTGATTTATCCGCTGGGCCACTTAGCGGCACACAGTTCAGCTGGAATTTCCAGGCCACTTGATGTCAGTGTGGAAAGGAAAACTTCACAGTAAATAGTTGAGTGTTTGGCTGATATTTTTTTATCCTCCAAATCATAAAGTACACATGTATGTCTTCCAAACCCATGAACTATAGTATGTCTTTTTTTATCCTTCAAAATCATGAAAAACAAGATATTATAGTAAGTCTTCCGAAACTATATACAGTTTTTGGTAACTCATTTCAACTGCCGAAACACAGGATTGAACTAGGGACTTTTAGATCTTCAGTCTAATGCTCTTCCAACTGAGCTATTTCGGCTTGTAAGTGACACATCCAGAATGTATTTTTCAATGCATTGTTAGTTCTTAAACATAAACTCATAGAGTTCATCCCGCAGTGAGATCAGCTTGAGAGTCATACGGTTGTCTGTACCTCATTTCTACTGCCGACTCACCATCTCCCGATCATGTGGCAGCGTTCTAACACACTGAGCCACTGGCTCCAGACAATTCACACTGCTTTTTTGTTTGTTTTCTTCTTCTGAAATTGGTCTTGAAAATAAAGATTTATTTGGGGTTTGAACTCACCATCTCCCAAACATGTGGACAGTGTTCTAACACACTGAGCCACTGGCTCCAGACAATTCACACTGCTTTTTTGTTTGTTTGCTTGTAAGTGACACATCCAGAATGTATTTTTCAATGTATTGTTAGTTCTTAAACAAAAACCCATACAGTTCATCCCACAGTGAGATCAGCTTGAGAGTCATACGGTTGTCTGTACCTCATTTCAACTGCCGAATCACAGGTTTGAACCAGGAACCTTCAGATCTACAGTCTAACTCTCTCCCAACTGAGCTATTACAGCTTGCAAGTAAAACATCCAGTATTTATTTTTACATTGACTGTTACTTGTTACTTCTTAAACAAAAAAACTCATAAAGTTTTTCACCCAGTGAGATCAGCCTAAGAGTCGTAGGATTTTCTGTACCTCATTTCAACTGCCGAAAGCCTGGATTGAACCAGGGACCTTTAGATCTTCAGTCTAATGCTCTACCAAATGCGCTAATTTGGCTTGTAAGTGTCACATCCAGAATATATTTTTCAAATAAACAAATAAACTCATACAGTTTTCCCCCATTGAGATCAGCCTGGGAGTCATATGGTTTTCTGTACCTCATTTGACCTGCTGAAAACCGGTTCCATTTGTACAC
The DNA here is from genome assembly GCF_964188405.1 of Protomyctophum parallelum. Lineage (NCBI taxonomy): Eukaryota > Metazoa > Chordata > Actinopteri > Myctophiformes > Myctophidae > Protomyctophum > Protomyctophum parallelum. The sequence continues at coordinate 28,734,116 of NC_139706.1, forward strand.
TGTCAAAGTAACTAACTTAATACTATCAACATCTATCTATTCTATAGTCCCTTTACAACAGTGGTTCCCAAACCTTTTCTTGTCAAGGACCCCCACATTTACACTTTATTAACCCGTGGAACCTGAACCTGAACCTGAACCTAACCCTAACCCTAACCCTAACCCTAACCCTAACCCTAACCCTAACCCCATAAGAGAAGATTGTTACAGATCTAGCAGTGATCTAGAATGATCAATTATATTAATAAAACGTCAAAAACTGTGAAAATGAAGAAAATGAAGTTGAAGAATCACTATAAATCTAAAACAGGTCAGAGTATTTCATCCAGTTATAAACAAGGAAGTGGTCCGGGTCTGCGAGCATTTGATTGGACGAGACAATGTAAGGAGCCCTAGGATTGGCTGAAGGCAGACCGATCTGATTGGCCAAGGAATCTGTCAATCAGAATGATTGGCACGTCAAAAACCAGCACCTTCCTACTGAGTGTGTTGGGTTTGAACTAGCACAATTCTACAAGGTACTTTACAGATAACTTGTGATTTATCCGCTGGGCCACTTAGCGGCACACAGTTCAGCTGGAATTTCCAGGCCACTTGATGTCAGTGTGGAAAGGAAAACTTCACAGTAAATAGTTGAGTGTTTGGCTGATATTTTTTTATCCTCCAAATCATAAAGTACACATGTATGTCTTCCAAACCCATGAACTATAGTATGTCTTTTTTTATCCTTCAAAATCATGAAAAACAAGATATTATAGTAAGTCTTCCGAAACTATATACAGTTTTTGGTAACTCATTTCAACTGCCGAAACACAGGATTGAACTAGGGACTTTTAGATCTTCAGTCTAATGCTCTTCCAACTGAGCTATTTCGGCTTGTAAGTGACACATCCAGAATGTATTTTTCAATGCATTGTTAGTTCTTAAACATAAACTCATAGAGTTCATCCCGCAGTGAGATCAGCTTGAGAGTCATACGGTTGTCTGTACCTCATTTCTACTGCCGACTCACCATCTCCCGATCATGTGGCAGCGTTCTAACACACTGAGCCACTGGCTCCAGACAATTCACACTGCTTTTTTGTTTGTTTTCTTCTTCTGAAATTGGTCTTGAAAATAAAGATTTATTTGGGGTTTGAACTCACCATCTCCCAAACATGTGGACAGTGTTCTAACACACTGAGCCACTGGCTCCAGACAATTCACACTGCTTTTTTGTTTGTTTGCTTGTAAGTGACACATCCAGAATGTATTTTTCAATGTATTGTTAGTTCTTAAACAAAAACCCATACAGTTCATCCCACAGTGAGATCAGCTTGAGAGTCATACGGTTGTCTGTACCTCATTTCAACTGCCGAATCACAGGTTTGAACCAGGAACCTTCAGATCTACAGTCTAACTCTCTCCCAACTGAGCTATTACAGCTTGCAAGTAAAACATCCAGTATTTATTTTTACATTGACTGTTACTTGTTACTTCTTAAACAAAAAAACTCATAACGTTTTTCACCCAGTGAGATCAGCCTAAGAGTCGTAGGATTTTCTGTACCTCATTTCAACTGCCGAAAGCCTGGATTGAACCAGGGACCTTTAGATCTTCAGTCTAATGCTCTACCAAATGCGCTAATTTGGCTTGTAAGTGTCACATCCAGAATATATTTTTCAAATAAACAAATAAACTCATACAGTTTTCCCCCATTGAGATCAGCCTGGGAGTCATATGGTTTTCTGTACCTCATTTGACCTGCTGAAAACCGGTTCCATTTGTACACTGTCAAAGTAACTAACTTAATACTATCAACATCTATCTATTCTATAGTCCCTTTACAACAGTGGTTCCCAAACCTTTTCTTGTCAAGGACCCCCACATTTACACTTTATTAACCCGTGGAACCTGAACCTGAACCTGAACCTAACCCTAACCCTAACCCTAACCCTAACCCTAACCCTAACCCTAACCCTAACCCCATAAGAGAAGATTGTTACAGATCTAGCAGTGATCTAGAATGATCAATTATATTAATAAAACGTCAAAAACTGTGAAAATGAAGAAAATGAAGTTGAAGAATCACTATAAATCTAAAACAGGTCAGAGTATTTCATCCAGTTATAAACAAGGAAGTGGTCCGGGTCTGCGAGCATTTGATTGGACGAGACAATGTAAGGAGCCCTAGGATTGGCTGAAGGCAGACCGATCTGATTGGCCAAGGAATCTGTCAATCAGAATGATTGGCACGTCAAAAACCAGCACCTTCCTACTGAGTGTGTTGGGTTTGAACTAGCACAATTCTACAAGGTACTTTACAGATAACTTGTAATTTATCCGCTGGGCCACTTAGCGGCACACAGTTCAGCTGGAATTTCCAGGCCACTTGATGTCAGTGTGGAAAGGAAAACTTCACAGTAAATAGTTGAGTGTTTGGCTGATATTTTTTTATCCTCCAAATCATAAAGTACACATGTATGTCTTCCAAACCCATGAACTATAGTATGTCTTTTTTTATCCTTCAAAATCATGAAAAACAAGATATTATAGTAAGTCTTCCGAAACTATATACAGTTTTTGGTAACTCATTTCAACTGCCGAAACACAGGATTGAACTAGGGACTTTTAGATCTTCAGTCTAATGCTCTTCCAACTGAGCTATTTCGGCTTGTAAGTGACACATCCAGAATGTATTTTTCAATGCATTGTTAGTTCTTAAACATAAACTCATAGAGTTCATCCCGCAGTGAGATCAGCTTGAGAGTCATACGGTTGTCTGTACCTCATTTCTACTGCCGACTCACCATCTCCCGATCATGTGGCAGCGTTCTAACACACTGAGCCACTGGCTCCAGACAATTCACACTGCTTTTTTGTTTGTTTTCTTCTTCTGAAATTGGTCTTGAAAATAAAGATTTATTTGGGGTTTGAACTCACCATCTCCCAAACATGTGGACAGTGTTCTAACACACTGAGCCACTGGCTCCAGACAATTCACACTGCTTTTTTGTTTGTTTGCTTGTAAGTGACACATCCAGAATGTATTTTTCAATGTATTGTTAGTTCTTAAACAAAAACCCATACAGTTCATCCCACAGTGAGATCAGCTTGAGAGTCATACGGTTGTCTGTACCTCATTTCAACTGCCGAATCACAGGTTTGAACCAGGAACCTTCAGATCTACAGTCTAACTCTCTCCCAACTGAGCTATTACAGCTTGCAAGTAAAACATCCAGTATTTATTTTTACATTGACTGTTACTTGTTACTTCTTAAACAAAAAAACTCATAAAGTTTTTCACCCAGTGAGATCAGCCTAAGAGTCGTAGGATTTTCTGTACCTCATTTCAACTGCCGAAAGCCTGGATTGAACCAGGGACCTTTAGATCTTCAGTCTAATGCTCTACCAAATGCGCTAATTTGGCTTGTAAGTGTCACATCCAGAATATATTTTTCAAATAAACAAATAAACTCATACAGTTTTCCCCCATTGAGATCAGCCTGGGAGTCATATGGTTTTCTGTACCTCATTTGACCTGCTGAAAACCGGTTCCATTTGTACACTGTCAAAGTAACTAACTTAATACTATCAACATCTATCTATTCTATAGTCCCTTTACAACAGTGGTTCCCAAACCTTTTCTTGTCAAGGACCCCCACATTTACACTTTATTAACCCGTGGAACCTGAACCTGAACCTGAACCTAACCCTAACCCTAACCCTAACCCTAACCCTAACCCTAACCCCATAAGAGAAGATTGTTACAGATCTAGCAGTGATCTAGAATGATCAATTATATTAATAAAACGTCAAAAACTGTGAAAATGAAGAAAATGAAGTTGAAGAATCACTATAAATCTAAAACAGGTCAAAGTATTTCATCCAGTTATAAACAAGGAAGTGGTCCGGGTCTGCGACCATTTGATTGGAGGAGACAATGTAAGGAGCCCTAGGATTGGCTGAAGGCAGACCGATCTGATTGGCCAAGGAATCTGTCAATCAGAATGATTGGCACGTCAAAAAACAGCACCTTCCTACTGAGTGTGTTGGGTTTGAACTAGCACAATTCTACAAGGTACTCTAGACTACAGATAACTTGTGATTTATCCGCTGGGCCACTTAGCGGCACACAGTTCAGCTGGAATTTCCAGGCCACTTGATGTCAGTGTGGAAAGGAAAACTTCACATTAAATAGTTGAGTGGGGTTTGAACCTTCAATCTCCAGACAATGACGACAGCACCCTAACTCAGTTACCTATTGCTATCTGCAACAACAGTCTTCCTTTGCCTGTGAGTTAGAGTTTGGAGTTGGATTTTGGCTGATATGTTTTAATCCTCCAAATCATGAAGTACACATGTATGTCTTCCAAACCCATGAACTATATTATGTCTTTTTTTTATCCTTCAAAATCATGAAAAACAACATATTATAGTAAGTCTTCTGAAACTATATACAGTTTTCTGTAACTCATTTCAACTGCCGAAACCCAGGATTGAACTAGGGACATTTAGATCTTCAGTCTAATGAGCTTCCAACTGAGCTATTTCAGCTTGTAAGTGACACATCCAGAATGTATTTTTCAATGCATTGTTAGTTCTTAAACATATACAGTTCATCCCGCAGTGAGATCAGCTTGAGAGTCATACTGTTGTCTGTACCTCATTTCTACTGCCGACTCACCATCTCCCGATCATGTGGCAGCGTTCTAACACACTGAGCCACTGGCTCCAGACAATTCACACTGCTTTTTTGTTTGTTTTCTTCTGAAATTGGTCTTGAAAATAAAGACTTATTTGGGGTTTGAAGTCACCATCTCCCAAACATGTGGACAGTGTTCTAACACACTGAGCCACTGGCTTCAGACAATTCACACTGCTTTTTTGTTTGTTTGCTTGTAAGTGAAACATCCAGAATGTATTTTTCAATGTATTGTTAGTTCTTAAACAAAAACTCATACAGTTCATCCCACAGTGAGATCAGCTTGAGAGTCATACGGTTGTCTGTACCTCATTTCAACTGCCGAATCTCAGGTTTGAACAAGGAACCTTCAGATCTACAGTCTAAACCTCTCCCAACTGAGCTATTACGGCTTGCAAGTAACACATCCAGTATTTATTTTTACATTGACTGTTACTTGTTACTTCTTAAACAAAATAACTCATAAAGTTTTTCACCCAGTGAGATCAGCCTAAGAGTCATAGGATTTTCTGTACCTCATTTCAACTGCCGAAAGCCTGGCTTGAACCAGGGACCTTTAGATCTTCAGTCTAATGCTCTACCAACTGCGCTAATTCGGCTTGCAAGTGTCACATCCAGAATATATTTTTCAATTGATTGTTAGTTCTTAAACAAATAAACTCATACAGTTTTCCCCCAGTGAGATCAGCCTGGGAGTCATACGGTTTTCTGTACCTCATTTGACCTGCTGAAAACCGGTTCCATGTGTCATGTGGTTCCATGTGTCAAAGTCACTAACTTATCATCTAGTATAGACCCTCTACAACAGTGGTTCCCAAACCTTTTCTTGTCAAGGACCCCCGAATGTATTTATTAGCCCGTGGAACCTAACCCTAACCCTAACCCGGCTATAATCCATGGTCAAAAACGATGAAAAACGAGGATTTGAAAAAAAGACAAAATCACTTCTAGACCATGGGCTATAGTCCATGGTGTCGGAGTGATTTTCGTCCTCAAAAATGATGAAAAACGGCATGCTACAGTTCCCTAACCCTAACCCTTGATCGTAGGAGATAGTAATGTAGGACTCTACAGATCATAAAGTTTGAACACTTGAAGAAACTACTACAGAAAACTGGAAACACTGCCAATGTGGCGCACTGCATCCTATCCGTAGGAATGAACAATCGACAGCAGGTGACAACAGAAACAGGACGGAAGACAATGAGGGCGGACACAATTGTGGCCTGTTAATTTGCCCAGCTGGTACCCACTTAAGGCCCAATCAGATCCCAGTTCAAACCCATATAGGCAAACACAGGTGGCACACATGGTTCTGAAATAAAATGGCCCATTTGGTTAGAAACCCACATAAGCCCATATGGGCTAACACGGGTGGGCCCTTTGTGAATACTGGGTGCACGGCCCACTTGGAACCCAAGCCCATAGCCCATGTCAAAACCCAATTGGGCCCAGGTGGACATGTTAGCTGGGAAGCCACTTCCACTCAAGGCTGCTTGGTTTCGGACGACACTTAATATGGCTCAGCCTCACGTGAACGCGCATATCGAGGGCAAGTGTGTAGGGCGAGTGGCGAGGAGCTGGTTTCAGAAAGGGGGATAGGGTGCAAAAATGCTCACTACACATTCGGACACTATAAAAAAATGGCGGACCCCCAAAGTAGTGCACTATATGGGGCATAGGGAATTAATTCAGATGCAGCCTAGGTGATGGTGATTTAAACCTCCACCATCCTATGTCGGGTTTGAACCGGCAGACTTCTACTAGGTATTCTATGGATATTATCTGATTTATCCACCAGGGCTCTTCACTGCACAAACTCCTACCTACTCAGCATCCTACTAGGAGTATGTGGCCGGCATACTTCTACTAGGATATGGATATGGACAGTGTCGATGATCTATGGATATCAATTATCCACTGTCTGTGATTTGAGTATGTCGGGGTTTGAACCGGCACACTTCTATTAGGTATACTACGGATATCATTTGACTTACCTGTTGGGCCACTGAGGCACACAATCATGGGGAATGTCTGTGCTGCTTTAAAGTTGTCCTTCTGAAAGTCAGTGTGCAAAGCAAAGTGTCACAGAGCCACATGACTAATGTGGGACTTGAACCCTGGACCTGTGGATCACAAGCACAGCCAGTCATCACACTGAGCTAACTGCTGGTTACTACAACACAGCTTTTCTGTGCTACTTGATGTTAGTGTGGAATGCAAAGTGTCACAGTAAAGACTGGGATGGGATTGGCCCCTTTATTTTTTTGAAAAAAGTTTATTGTTTGAAAAAAGTTGAGTCACCACAAAGTGTGTGTGTGTGTGTGTGTGTGTGTGTGTGTGTGTGTGTGTGTGTGTGTGTGTGTGTGTGTGTGTGTGTGTGTGTGTGTGTGTGTGTGTGTGTGTGTGTGTGTGTGTGTGTGTGTGTGTGTGTGTGTGCATGCGTGCATACCTATGCATGGAGATGAGTTATTATATTATTATATGAGAAAATCACGTTGACGCAGTTTCTGTTCATCAGTTTTGAACTATATACATAACTGTCTCTACACAGTCATTCAGTCACTGTGTCAGGATGGTTTTCTAGTAGGACCCAAATGCAAGGAAGTCAGAATCTTAAATGGAAGTTTTATTTAACAAAGGTTTGCAGGAGCGCAACACTAGCAAACATAAACAGACTTGCAACTCAGGTTACAATACAATAATCCAACAAAGAACACAACCAAACACAGGGTTTAGGCACAAGATGAACAGCACACAGGTGAACTCAAATCACTCAACACTTGGATTGGCTGGGGAAAAACAAGACACAGGTGAAACTGAACTAGAAATCAGGGAACTACAATGAAAGACAGGGAACACAAAGGATCACTTCAAAATTAGATTAAAGAACACCATACAGTAGCATTACTTCAAAATAAGATTCAAGAACAACAAAAAGAACACACGGAAAGCAGATCCTGACACAATGACTGGAAGAACTCCGATTCATCTCTGATCTGACAGTAGAGTAGACCATAAAGCAGGATTGGAACAGGCTTCAGACCAGGAGTCCAAGTCTGAAGAGGTTTACAGACCTAAACTAAATTCTTCCCCATGGGTGAAATCGTGTGAAAGCTGCTTAAGCAGATTATCCCTGCCCCGACAGCAGCTGGCACAGAGAGGGTGCACCTGACCAAACGGCAGCGTTGGCACCACCCCAGCCCCTAGCTCATTGTGCAATCCATGACCTTTAGCTTTGAGTGCAGTGCCCACACGTGCACTTGCACACACGCGCACACACACACACACACACACACACACACACACACACACACACACACACACACACACACACACACACACACACACACACACACACACACACACACACACACACACACACACACACACCGTAGTATGTATTATATAAAGTGCACTGACTAATTTAAAGAACATGTTACTGTGTGGTAACAGGAGCCAGTGTGCGATGTTCTCTAAAATTCACTGTTGACCAGCAGGCTGTTGGTGTAACTAAGAATGATTTAGGATGAAGTGGAAAACTGTATGCCCCTCTGCTGTATACCCCTCTGCCGCTCCAGGTCTGTGTTGCCATGTTTGGACACCCTGGCTACCGCTGCTTAGTTAGCGGTTTGTCTGGTGACTTCATCAGGCTCCCTGGGATGACCTGAAAAGGCCTTTTGGGTTGGTGGGAGGGTAAAGGAGTAAACTGCGATTTCCAGCCAGCAAAAAATAAAGCTAAATATACTTTAGCAATTGAAAAATAGCAGATCTATAATACAAGCTCATAGCGCCTCGTGCTGCACTATGACGTTGTAGGTCTGCTGGTTTGAAAAATCTTGAAAATGTGTGCAAATCTTTGAATATTCTTTTTTTACACTTCCAAGAGCAGAGCTGTTTCTTGCTATAAACAGACTATCTAGTTGCATATAGGGAGCCAGGAGCCACCTGGGGGCCTGACACACCATCCTGTCATTGTGGATTAATTTGAAAGACATTTCACTTTCAAACATGTTTGGGGTAAATTTAACATCTACTTTGGTTTTTGTGAGCACTCTGCAGACAGTTTTTAGTATTCTTTCAGTAGGCTATAGACAACATAAAACGCTCGCACACTGAGTGCTACAATGCAACAGATGCTTTTTATCGCACCAGAATTCTGTTTGACATTTCGGCTCTTCTTCATACTAATGTGAACACAGAGGAACACCATCACCCCACAAATACAATGAACATGATCACATGGAATGCAATACAGCTGTAGACATTTTCTCATGTAATTTCACAGTTGAAATACATCAGAAATGTCACTACTCATAAAAAGATTGTATACAAATGAAAACATTATAATACATTATCAAATACATCATCTACAAATAAACATCATACAAGAGCACCATTTACTTGTGAGGTTAAAAACAGGTTATCGAAAGGAATATAACTCCATAGACCAACACACCACCATCAAGCTATAGGCTGTCATGAAGTGTGAGGCCATAAAGGGGCGTCTCCATCTCTCTAATATACATTTGAAAGGTTCAAGCAATTTCCACAATCGACGGCCCAAGTCACCGTCCCTCAAGTGTGCTCGCCAAGCGGAACACGCATTCACCACTGCGACACTGCCTCTGACCTCACTCCTTACACCTCCGCGTTTCTCCGCCGGTCCCCCATACAACTCTATGGTCCACAAACCAGCACCATGTGACACTCGCTCTGTATCACCACACCACACATCCGTTTGTCCCCCCTGGTAGTGGTACGTCACGTGTGTGTGTGTGTGTGTGTGTGTGTGTGTGTGTGTGTGTGTGTGTGTGTGTGTGTGTGTGTGTGTGTGTGTGTGTGTGTGTTTGACACACATAACTTCTTCCCCAATGCCGAAACACAGGCTGATTTAAAACTCCGGCGAACTTTGCCTGCACAGCACTTCTGCCTTCTGTTCTTTCACATTAAAAGGTACTGAGTCATAACTTATCCCCAAGAGGCTCCCGTCCGCCCCTCTGCAAAGAACTACGTTCTTTGTGCAGTGTACGCCACGCAGAATCAGGTCCTATACGCAGACTACACAGGTTGCGTAGGCTCCCGATTCCCAAAGAGGCCACTCTGCAAAGAGCTACGTTATTTGCGCACCGCCCGTCCGACAGGTGAGCTCCATACAGTATGGAGATCTAAGGGTGGTAGCAGGGACATTCTCTTGAGTGTACACTGTACAGGGTTTGATGAGGGCCCAGGTAGGGCCGGGCCTTAATAATCGGGCCTGTTGAGAACTCTAGTTTTTGCCGGCTGCGGCTGCACTAATAACTTTGGGGCAGGCCCGTCTAGAGTTTGAATGGACCGGTATAAGTCAAAAGGGAGACATCGAAGAGGAATGATGGATGGGGAAGGATCAACATATATCAACATATCAAGGGTTTGAGGTTTGAGGTCAGATGAGTTGCTGGCCAATATTGATGACATCAGAGATCTCCATATATGGGCTTAACTGCGTCAGCAGGTCGCATTTACTAATACTATTTATTCCTGATGTCATGTGATGTCACGATGACCTGGGCACCATATATGGGGTCTGATGTCACGTGATGTCACGATGACCTGGGCACCTGCAGGGGGCTGGGTGACCAGGGGGCTGACCTGGGGCCTTGCCTGGGGTGACTCATGACTATGCTCATGACCAACCAAAACACACACTGACAGGAAATGCTAGATTCCATAGTTAACTGCGACCTGTGGTCACAATAACGAATAAACGAACAGGAAAGTAGGCTGGCCTCAGTGGCCTGTCACCCTGGCCTCCCTTCAGCCCATATATTGAAGCAGAACCGAGAGGCTGCACACACATGCCCCCTCTATGGGCCGAAGTGGACCGTTGAAAAGAGGAGGCTTACCCAACAGAGTTATAAATAACCATATGGTCTGTACCGTAAGATGGTTTTGTCTGGGTGGAGGCCGCTCAGAGTTCAATGTAACCTGACAACTTAATCCCTTGTAAGAGAGAGGAAGAGCCAGAGCGTCTAGGATGTCTAAGCTACTGTTGCTTATTCTCAATTTGCTGAAGAGCAAAGCGTGGACGGACATGGGATCTACACCAGACTGCATACTCTGCACAATCCTCAATACACGCACGCGCACGCACACGCGCACACACACACAGACACAGACACAGACACAGACACAGACACAGACACAGACACAGACACAGACACACACACACACACACACACACACACACACACACACACACACAACCTTTCTAATTTCTCAGATACACATTTGTAAACTATTATGTATAGGCTTCTAAAAATACAGAACTCTCTCAAATTGAACCATTTGGTTCAATTTTTACAGCAGCTGATGCAGTGGTGAGACTCCTGCAGCAGCAGCTGATGCAGTGGGGAGACTCCTGCAGCAGCAGCTGATGCAGTGGGGAGACTCCTGCAGCAGCAGCTGATGCAGTGGGGAGACTCCTGCAGCAGCAGCTGATGCAGTGGGGAGACTGAGCAGCAAGGGGGACAGTGAGGGAGTGGAAGAGACAGGCAAAGAAGGGAGGAAGGAGGGACATCAGGAGACATAGGAACTTAGGAAGGAAAGGAAATGCGGGAATGATAGCTGCTCCTTTGGCGTAAGGAGCATTTCCATTAAAGCCAAAACAATATAGGCCTATACAGTATGGATTTGTTTTGTCATTTCCAAAAAAATATATATGTGTGTGTGTGTGTGTGTGTGTGTGTGTGTGTGTGTGTGTGTGTGTGTGTGTGTGTGTGTGTGTGTGTGTGTGTGTGTGTGTGTGTGTGTGTGCGTGTGTGCGTGCGTGCGTGCGTGCGTGCGTGCGTGCGTGTGTGCCTGCGTGCCTGCGTGCCTGCGTGCGTACGTGTGTTGTTTCTGGTTACTGTGACCTCATCAGAATGGGATGAAGATGTGGGTTTGTGTTCTCTCTTCTCTGTGTGCAACTTTGTGTGCATTTCACGCATACTTGAGGAAATTGCCAATACTTGCCCATGAAGGCAAAGCAGGCAGAAGTTAGAGAAGTAGAGCACATGGGACCACATGGTCCACATTAAGCCTGACTTATACACTGTCATACGATGGAGTATAAATTAAGCATTAGGCTAGACGGAGCAATCTTCCACAAGAGCACTGTCAGCCAACCGGTTATCCCCAGTCAAATGTCTAGCTATTTCATTGGTCTCCCTCAATCGGGAAATGACATTGCGTTTGAAATAGGGCTCGTCGGCATATAATGTTTCCCAGGATTGTTAGCAGATTGTTGGGAGGTCAGTGAGTTTGTGTTTAGTCATACAGAGTGTTCCAGTGGTCTGTGGTATACTGTAAGCTAGGCCATGGATCCATGCATTATTCATAACGTTTGTTTGTTTGGCTGCAGAGAAAGTACTGTAGCTGGTTACATTTAATACTATGGGAAAATAATTTATTCATACTTTCAATGATAATATATATTAAGTATTATGTTTAATCAACTTGGCAGATGCTGCACAACTCTGTACCGGTTCTGAGTGGTCAGTTACCCTCTTCCTGTGATTTCACATACTGAACACCAAGGAAATGGTCAGTGTGATAATAAGCATAACATTACAGTACATGCTTGAGCAAGATAAAGACAAAAATGTATGCTACAATATGCAAGCTTGTTTGTTTGTTTGGTTGGTTGTTATTTTTATTTTTCAATTCCTATCCTAAATGTTCCTTCTTGTTCCTCAGAGTGTTTTTCTTACTGATGTTAAACACAGTACATTGGTAGAATATGGAAAACCTTTACAAGAGTAAAATCTATCATTCCTTCAGACTTCAGATTTTTGGTTTCACTACCTTCTCCTATTACAATTTCCATGGCACATTCTACACTGCTGACCTTTGCACTGTCAGAGACTTACCTGAAACATAACCATCTCTAAAGGTGATCACAGATATGTATGCTGATATTTATAGTGTGTGTGTGTGTGTGTGTGTGTGTGTGTGTGTGTGTGTGTGTGTGTGTGTGTGTGTGTGTGTGTGTGTGTGTGTGTGTGTGTGTGTGTGTGTGTGTGTGTGTGTGTGTGTGTGTGTGTGTGTGTGTGTGTGTGTGTGTGTGTGTGTGCGCGTGCGTGCGTGCGTGCGTGCACATGTGGGTGTGCGTGCTAGCGCCTCCCATGGTATCTATCATTTGAACGTTTTCTCAAGGACACCCTGTGTGCTCAGAGAGGTAAGCAGCCAGCTCTATAACTTGTATTAACTGTGAGAGCGATAGCACAGCTATCCTGCAATCCTCCTCTTGCCAGCTGGTCACCATGGGTGGGTAACTCATGTCATACAGTATACAGCATCGAGTCATGACTGTCTAGTCGACTGGTTAACGTACGTGCCTTTGGAACGGGGAACCCGGGTTCGCCTCCCGGCCGAGGCTACACTAGTTTTGTTTCGCCGACGACTTGCGCAATGGCCAGCTTACATCTGACGCTCTCCTCCGCGTCAGATGTAAGCTGCCGACCCGGCGGTGAGAAGGAGAAGGAGATTTTTGATTGATTGATTTAAATATTTATCAACAGTTTGCAGAATTACAATACATTTCAAGCACACAATACAAAGACTGTTAACTGTGAGTGGACGACCCAATTAAGCATTACACTTGTTTACAACAGGGTCCACATTGTTCAATTCATCAAAACATTTAGAGACGTACAAATAGACACTTCTATATAGTTAAAGAACAGAACAGGAATTCATCATAAAACAGTGTTCCCTGACCGGGAGTCGAACCCGGGCCGCGGCAGTGAGAGCGCCGAAGCCTAACCACTAGACCACCACAGAGAAGGATGATGAAGATGATGAGAAGGCGGTGGAGGCTGAAGAGAACGGGCTATTTTATAAAGTATAAAGTTATTTTCAATGTCATCAAGGATCAGGGTTACAGTAAATGACAATGTAATTCAGCCAGGGGTGCCATGGATGAAAAGATTACAGGGGTGATCTGAAGCAAACATGAGAACCACTGCTTTACATTTCTTCAGACGATTTTTCAATGTTTTGTTAACAATTTGGACAGAATGTTACTTCGAGGTGCCCACTGCCCAGATGTCCCCCTGTATCCCTCGACATTCACAAGTCCCTCCCAGGGGCGTTTGGGTCTGTGAAAGAAGAAAACTACAATTGAAACCCCGCCCGTAGATGGCCTGCAGGCTGCATCTGTTCCATTGGCTAGTGCCTATCACTGCCGGGTGACACACTTCATTTTTATGCTTGTCGGCAGCTTACATCTGCCGCAGAGGAGAGCGTCAGATGTAAGCTGGCCGTCGCGCAAGTCGTCGGCGGAAGTGGAGCATTTTCTCCATCCACCAGCTGTCTAAAAACCCGGTTTTTCGGCTGCCGACAGCCGAGACTGTCGGCAGCGCAAAACGGGTTTCCGCTCCCGTGTGGCAGCACCCTGTGTCAACCCAACATAAACAAAGCAGCAGTGGTGGAAAGTAACATTTACTTATAAGTAGCCTACTGTACTTTAGTATACTACTTTTACTCCATTACATCTCGTTCCAAATATCGTATTTTTACTCCACTACATTTATTTGAAAAATTTAGTTACTAGTAACGTAGTAGATTTCAATTATAAACAGATATTTAGAGATGATTATTATTATTATTATTTTTTTTTTTTTTTAAGATATTTTTTTGCGGCTTACGCCTTTATTGATTTTTTTAAGGGATAGAAAGTAGGCTGACAGGAAACGGGAGAGAGATGGGGGGATGACATGCGGTAAAGGCCGTGTCGGGTCCGGGAGTCGAACCCACGGCACACCGCGACTGGATCACCAGTCCGGTGCCCAGACCGTTACGCTACGGCCTGGGCAGAGATGATTATTATTGATTACAAATCATATTAACACTTCAGCCCTATATACATTTCAGCCACTTGAAAATAGCCGATCTCACGCATTGTGAGCTTGTAGATCCGCTATTTTGTCATCATGACTCTGATTATGACTGTACAATTGCAAGGGTGCATCGCTGCACATACACAGTGAAATCCTCAGTGGTAATTGATCTATGTGTAAGTCACATTTTACAGTGTTCAACAACCACTATACTTTGTGTGTCCTCCTTGGGGGCATATATGAATCCAAGAAGCAGACTCAAGGTATGTACTGTGTGCGTGGGTGGGTGTGTGTGTGCGTGCGTGCGTGCGTGTGTTTTGCATTTGCCCTTTGTCCTGGCTGCTATGTGCTCTGGTATGTAGCTAAAGGTCGGACTCTGGGCCAGGAGGAGAGGGGGGTGGGGGGTCAGGGGCTCTGTTAGGGGAGCTGTGGCCGCAGAGAGTCGAGGCCAGTCACACTGAGGAGTCGTTGTCGAAGAAGTACTCATTTTTGTTTAAAGGGATATTTCATTAAAAATGTATAATAATTGGTTATTGGTTTTATGAATCTACTCAGTTTTAAGTTTTTAAGTTGCTCGATTCAGTATTTAGATATACATTTTTATATTGATTTTATCAGACACACCCCCTTACTATACAAACCCATTGTCACTTCAAACTCTCATTTTGACCATGTTCGATTCATGGAAAACACCCATCCTTGGTTCGAGTGCCCTCCTAATACTGAGTGGAGCATTCTTTCATTTATATTGGGGGAAAATATATAAAAATATTTAAATAAAAGAAAAAATGTCATTTAAAAAAGTCATCATGAACCGAGGACAGGTGTTCTCAATCTATAATGATTAAACTGGAGTCTGATACAATGAATATCGAATATCTAAATACTGAAAAGCTGTCCGGTGTGTTCCCAAATGCCATAATATGCATTACTCATTTAAGTAAATATAATATTGATAGTTTGGAATCTTGTGCATTTCTGAGAGATGTGCCTGCAAGTCTCAACAGCTACAGCTGTCAAAACACACGCACGCGCACACACACACACACACACACACACACACACACACACACACACACACACACACACACACACACACACACACACACACACACACACACACACACACACACACACACACACACACACACACACACACACACACACACACACACACGGCCAGAAATAAATGAAACTGTCCTCTTAATCTGTGTGAAATCTGTGCACTAAACGTTTAGGTTCGTTTTAAACAAGGAACCGTGGAAGTTTGATTAGGAACACTTCACCCATTCTAACCTTATCTTCATATTACTGGTCTTCACTAATGCTGATTATAAGATGGCACCATTTCTGTCTATACTCGCCCTGTGTCTCAGAAACCTGTCCAGTGTCCACCAATGACATCACCGATGGGTATAAGCTAATAGAAACTAGGCTACAGCATTTTGCCTAATGGAAGGTTAGCACACTGAAATAGAAGTCATTGTTCTTAAATCGATACATTTAATAGGAAAAATAAAGTTTGAAATCATGTTTGAAGTGATCAAACCTGCTTACCGATGATGTCATTGGTATAGGCAGGTTTCGGAACTGTCCACAGCACACCTCTGAGACGCAGTAGAGAGCAAACTACACATAAATCGTTCCATCTTATAAAGAGCATTAGTGTCCTGAGGAACAATTATATGAAGACAATGTTGAATATGGGTGAAGCTAAACCTTTTAAAATGTGTAATCTCAAAATGGAAAAGGGGCCCTACACATTGAGAAGTGATATTCACCTTGGGCTTTATATCACATGACCCACTCGTGACCTCACAATTGTAACCAAATCACAGAGAGAATAACAGGTAATACATAGCTAATCTTTCTTTTGTTTACTTGAAACCCGTTTAATAGGTTCAACAAGTCAGCCTTTCTATCACCTATCACATGCATTGTTTGAATGTCATGGAAGACAAATATTGAAAATAAAGATTTGCTTAGACATACTTCAAGGTGTAGACTTCCTGAAAGCCTTATCCCCTAAACCCTGCAGGGCAATTTCATTTCTGTGTGGAAAAAAAAGAAAAGTCAAGAATTTATGTCTATATCGTTTATAGTTTTACACAGTGGTTCTAAAGATTAGCATTAATATTATTAACGTGAAACAGCTGCCATTTCCTCTACAACTTTACCATTGTTGACCTGCATTTGATATGAGATGAATGGATTGCTATTTTCTACCCACTTTGTTGTTGAGTAATCTCTCAAGACAGATTCAGAACTCCGCAGCTGAATCTGTCGGCAACTCCCGTTACAACGTGCACTGTATAGTGTGTTGTTAGTAGGAATGCAAACATTCGAACAAAGAGAAGCACTACTGGATGAGGAGGGCTGGAGGCGGGTGAGCCCGTTCTCTCTCCTCCAGCCCTCCTCTTGCGGTCTCTACACTGGAATGTGGCCAGTCAGAGTCAGACTAATGCCTAGGCCTAGTAGTAGATAACAGTAGATGCACGGCTGTGTGAGCATGTGCACATATCCATGAATGTTAAATGGTGCATTTATATAGCACCTTTATCCAAGGCGCTTTACAGATATTGTGCAATGTACATTCAACGATTCACACACCGATGCCAGATGAAACCATGCAAGGCACCAACCTGCACATGGGGAGCAATTAGGGGTTCAGAGTCTTGCTCAAGGACACTTCGACACTAACTCTAGGGGAGCCAGGGTTTGAACTGGGAACATTGTGGTTGCCATCCGGTCACTCTACCCCTGAGCCACTGCCACCCGTGCATGAAATGAATGTGCTCCTGGTGTAAAGTTGACTGAGGCTGGAATTGTCCTATGTGTGGACCTTCTAAAGTCAGAACAGATGAAACCTCTGGCAAAATGCCTCCACTGAACATGTTTAGCATTCTGTCCCTTCTGTGTGCGTGCGGTCGGGCGAGTGATATGTGGAGGGGGATGCATGTAAAGCAGTCTATGTAATCCATATTTCCGATTGAGGGTACGGCCCCCAGGCGAAGCCATATACGCATGTCTGAGCTTCCCAGAGTGCAGTCATTCTTAATACAAAGAATGCAAATTCCTGGATTCTGGCATGTTATGTGACGGGAACAGGGCGGGGCTGAGAGCATGTCAAAGTGTGTGTGTGTGTGTGTGTGTGTGTGTGTGTGTGTGTGTGTCTGACTGGCTGATTGAGCCTCTCCAAGCGAAGGCTTTGCTTGCTAGGGAGTCCACCACGCACCCTGTCACATCGTCTCAGCCTCAAGAACACACAAATAGACACACACACACACACACACACACACACACACACACACACACACACACACACACACACACACACATAAACGTTAATGCACGCATACATGTAACCCGCACACCAATGTACCCAAGCACACTAAAGTGCATGCACACACACAGTTGAGGTATCCTGGCTCATTCCTGACGTGCGTAGTGTTGTGTGTGTGCATGCATGTCACTCCATCTTAGATACCGCCCTACAGTGTTTGTTGGATGTTTGTTCTCCTCTGCTAGGTCAGCTCTACATGTCATCCTGACAAATAATGGCCACGCACACACACACACACACACACACACACACACACACACACACACACACACACACACACACACACACACACACACACACACACACACACACACACACACACACACACACACACACACACACACACACACACACAGATACTGTATGGTTCTGTGTGCAACTGAGGCTGAGCACACAGAACCACTGCAGAGAAAACACAAAAGAAGCACACAAATTGTGGAGTGCAGGCTGTGTGCTCAGTGCCCTGCGTACATCCTGTATGTCGGTCCCATGTGGTCTGTATACGTGAATGAATGGCCTCAGTGTATATGAATGACACAGCCTATGGCAACACCCTATACAGCAGCAACGACACTGATCCAACGTCCACAAATAGAAGAGGAACTAATGCAATCAGCAGTGGGTTTCCACCAGGGCTAAATATGACTGAGCACGGATTTGTACGTACCCTGGTCCAGAGAGAGAGAGAGTCTCTCTCTCTCTCTCTCTCTCTCACACAGCAGTGGAGATAGGCGTGGGCGATGTGACGCAGGCAACATGAGTCACTCTGTCAGAAAGCCTGAACCCTGATTTATAGCCTATACTTTGTCAAACAATGGTGTATGAATTAAGCATTATACTGTAGCTGCAGCACGTACACCATTCTGTCCTGTTACATCTCCAACAGGTGGTGGGAAATGCAGTTCCCTCTCTCCACCCCCCCACCCCCCTTTCTCACTCCCTTTCTCTCTCTCTCTTTCTCTCTCCCCCTCTCTGTCTCCCTTCTCTGTTTTTCCTCACTCTCTTAAGTGAGCAAAGGTGACGACATGGACGGATAAACTCTGAATGAGAACATTACGTCCATCCAAACATGGGACCCATGCATGCAGCCAATGGGCTTGGCTCATAAACATATGGAGGGCAAAAACCATCTGGAGCATCACAGGAACTGCCCTCTACTAAAAGCACATGTCATGGCCGCTGCAAGCTGTTAATATTATTTACTAGATCATATGTCTACGGAATTGGACACGAGCAATGCAATTTAAGGAAGCGATTATGTACTGAGCAACAACATACTATATAAACCCACAGGAAACAGCGCACACAATTATGCCAGTAATGCATCATGAGTTCAGGCAAGTTATACTTTCAATGATCAATTTCTATCAATGCTCATTTATGAATGTAAGGTCAGACTTTGTATGTACATTTTTACTCAGCTCTATTTCTTACTTTGCAAAAAACAGCAAAAAATAGCAAATCTACAAGCTCACAAATGTGTCTCATCATGTACATGTGAGCTTGTGTAGTAGATCTGCTATTTGCTATTGTTAATACAAGTCTATCCTTTTTCTTTTTTCCTTCCTTTCTTTCTTTTTTTCTTTTTTCGAAAAATGGTTTGAAAATTGTTACCTAGTATAAATATGACATGGTTGAGAGTGGTTAAGTACCAGTGCCAGACAGTACCCATCTGCTCCACAGGAGGGCGTCAAATCCCATCACTATGAATTGTGTTGGGCTGTTGCCAAGTGTACATACTAAACTGTTGCACAATTCTTATTGCCACATCATGGATGAAGAACAAACTGTTGTGTTGGGTAAGGATATAGGGTTTCTAGTTCAATACAGATAACACTTTATTAAATGTGCCTGTGAGAAAAATAAATCTGTTGCTTTATATGGCAGAAACACAAGCCTATAGGTCCCACAATTTGAAGAACTGCCAAGGTTCAGTTAAGGGGTTTTCCATTGTGGTAATTAGTGCAAAATAAGAGACTAACACTAAATAATGTTAGGGAATAATGGCCCCTTAAACTGCATGCTTGCAGGCGTTGTCAGCAAGCACCACCACAGCCTTTTACACGCACGCACGCACGCACGCACACACACACACACACACACACACAGCACAGATGGGAGACAGATGTGTAACAGACAGGGTCAAGGAGTCCATAATTGTCTGTGCTACTATTTCTCAGTATTCACTGCAAGGCTCAGATCAGTTCATCCACATATTACTAAATCCAGGAAATTTCCTTTGGAATGGAAACCACGTCCTACTCTGCTTTTGTTCCCCCCCTACTCTCTCTCTCTCTCCCCCTCTAATTCACACACACACACACACACACACACACACACACACACACACACACACACACACACACACACACACACACACACACACACACACACACACACACACACACACACACAGTACTCTCACTATCCATATTATATCTCTCTGTACTTGAGAGTACTTGAGGTGCACTGAAAATAGCCAAATCTACAAACTCACAACAAGACTTAATTGTAAACTTGTAGCTTGCAACTATCAGCTATTTCTTCCATGCAACACCGCAGCCAACAAAATATAAATCAGGCTTAACAGAGAGATGATGGGGGAAGGAAGGAGTCATATCAGATTGTAATCTCATTATCCTTGCCCAGCTAATCTACCAGTAACACATACAGCAGCCATATACATCCACACATTTGCTGCACCTGACCACACAGGACATACGCATAGAAATATCTAATTACCTTCTAGTCATAGAAATGAACGATATGGGGGACACCATGATGTTGGGGGTGGAAGGCGTAAAGAAAACCATTTTGAATGGAGGAACTGGAGACATCCCAATATTCACCTGCGGGGCTAAGGTAGAGTATCACTGGTTCATCACTGGGAATAACTTTAGATAGAGTATCCATCACTGGAAGTAAGGTAGCACGTTCATCACTGAGACTAAGTTAGAGTATCACTGTGGTTAAGAAAACCTATTCACACACTGGGACTAAGGTCACCTATTCACACACTGGGACTATAGGGCAGATTCACTTCACACTATGGTCCCGTGTGCACACTCGGGACCACTTGGCAGATGTTGTGGTAGTGTGAATACTGCGTACCGTTCCCAGAAGAGGATCACCCAACCATTCCCGGGATCACCCAACCATTCCCGGGACCATGGAGGTAGTCTCAGGGCTGATGTGTACTCGGAAACGGATAGCTGCAATGTGAAAGCATTGAATACAGTTGAATGAAGTGTACTTTGGTGCGGAAGAATCAAGGCCAATGTGAATCATGGCCAGCCAATCGTATTCGGGAACAGTTTGAACTAGAAGAAGTGCCCCTTGGGGCACAAGTCTCCACCAGGATTGATCTTTGGATAAAATCTGAAGGACTAATATAAAATAAGAGTGTTGCACTTGCACATAAATGGGCCTCCTGTTCCTGGTTTTCAGGGCCTCCTGAAAACTTTGGAAGGCAATCTTAGCCAATCAGTGCATCCAACAGACACGAGTCTGTTGGATGCACGTCTTGATCACATACAGATTATGTGTGTGGGAGATTATGTGTACCGATTTGTGTAAGATTTGGATGAAATCTGTGCGAATAATTTTAACAAATGTGTTTTACAGAAATCGGCCTCATGGTGAAGCTATAACAGGGAGATGTGGAAAATGCAGGGAGCATGTTTTGCCATGGCCTCTAGGGAGTGCGCATAGAAAGTTGTACACAGATCGATGCAGTTATAGGTAAAAACAGGAATTGGCCTGTTATAGCGCCACCGTGAGGCTGATATCGAAAAGATTAAGTCGCATGTTGTCCTCGGCCTAGTGGAAATGTGCGTGTATAATTTCACGGAAATTGTACACTGTGTGATTTGTGGCATTTTGTTCAAAACGGACTAATCATGCAAGCTTTGGAAGCCAAGCCAATCAGGATGGTATATGGTGCAGATCCGTGTTGATCACATGATTATGGAGATAGTGTATACCGAATTGCGTGATGTATGGATAAAAATAATGTGTATGAGTAATGTAATGCCAAAATCTGCCTCATGGTGGCACTATAACAGGCCGTTGTGGAATATTTGGCATCCAGGGAGTGTGTGTGCACAGTTTGGCATGGATCGGGCCAATGGTGCCAGAGATTAGCTGGTAATGGACGGACGGACACACACACAGGGACATACACACACGGACACACGGACGGATGGAGTGCAAAACATACTCTCTCCCCATGCCTTCGGCCTGGTGGAGACAACAAACAGACTCTGCCCTTAACGCAGGGTTCCCCAATAGGCGGCCCGCGGGCCATTTGCGGCCCACAGAGCGCCCCCTTGTGGCCCATGAAAGAATTTCAAAAAAAAAATATATGTTTTTTTTTGTTTTTTTTGTTTTTTTTAAGGGTCCCAGATATAAATGGCATTAAATGGGGGTCAGTAGCCTATGCATGTCAAACTGGGCATCCTTTTCAAATGGGGTCTTGCCCTGAAAATTAATTTTCAGGGCAAGACCTCGACCTCGCGCGTGCAGACTCGGCCCCCAGCCTGTTACGCTAGTCAAAATATGGCCCTTGAGGAAAATTAATTGGGGAACCCTGCCTTAACATAACCTATTCACAACTGGGACTAAGGTATTCACACACTGGGTGGGACTAAGATAACCTATTCACGTTTTGATTATTCAATTCTATTATGTATTTATTTGTTTTCAAATGTGGCATGGTGCTTGCCACAGGAAACATCAAAGTGGTTATATTGATTTGTCTACAAATGATCAAAGCCCTGATCGAGTCCTGCTCCTAACATTTTCTGTTCTTGATGGCCTTTTGAACATGTCCCAGTAGGCCACTACCATGTTGTGACATTCATGTTATTTAATTTTTTTACATTTTTATTTATTTTGATTATTTTCTCTTTTTTTTGGGGGGGGGGGGGGGGATTTTCCCCAAAGCTTCCAGTCATTTAATCTAATCCATTACTTATGCAACATTGGGAACCCATCACAAAACAGACCCACACGCCATACATTTTTATCTCTGCCTTCCATTCACTTCCCCCTCCATCTCCACAGATAACGTTCCATTTCCGTACCCTGCTGTGTAACGACGATCGTACAGTGATAGATGACAGCAAGGTGGTGGGAACGCCAATGCAGGTGCTGGTCGGCAACATGTTTAAACTGGACGTATGGGAGACACTACTGGCTTCCATGAGGATCGGCGAAGTTGCCGAGTTCTGGTGTGACATCATTGTGAGTGGTCAATCAAGTATCATTATTGCATTATGTATGGTTTAAACTTCATGTGGCACATTACTACCATGCATTTCGAAATCCTCCTAGTGCGTTTTGACTAACCTGTGAAGTTTGCAAAGACGTTGGATTTCCTACTCCTGATAGTGTCTGGGGGGTGGGGAGCATGATTGAGGAAACTACAGCAGACATGACTTGTATAAATTGTTTGACCTATTGAAATGTTACATTTAAATCATAAGCACAAGTACTGTCTTACTGTACCATTGTACTGAACCTCTATTTACTCTCACAGTCACCATTAATATATACTACAAACACAGCCATCCTGGGGTCTCCCAAAAGTTTAGACAGACAGACAAACACAGATTAGACTGGTGTAGCCATATCAAAACTGCCTCAATGTCAACCTTGTGCATGTGTGCCCTGTAGCCTGTGCATACAATGTGTGTCCAAGCATGCAGTGTCAGACAGGAGCCGGGCTGTCATTAATCTGTAGTACCCTCAGATTTCCCTAATCATGCTGACTCTGCAGTACTGCCACAGTCCCACTCAGATTATACACAGGCCTGCCCTACATATTGCACTGGGCCGAGCACTGTGTCTAAATTATAATTGTATTATCAGGCCTATATCCATGGGGTGCAACACTGCCCGGCTAACTGGAGAGATAAGAATTATGTTTTAAAAGAAGAAAATTAGTAAGCGAGCTAGCTGATGCCGCTTACGTTATTTTAAAATGTCATAATGAAATGAGTTCATGAAGAAAGACTAACATATATTTACTCCTCAGCACACAGGCGTTTATCCCATTGTGGCCAAAAGCATGAGGCGCATTGCAGAGGGTTTAGATGCAGTAGACTGGCAAGTCCATGGCTGTGGAATGGCCAACATGATGGCCTACAGCACCCTTGGCTATGATGATCTGGATGAACTGATGAGAGAGCCGCAGCCCCTCTACTTTGTCATGGAGCTGATCCGGGTTAGCAACACACACACACACACACACACACACACACACACACACACACGTATTTAGATGCTAATTATATAGTTCCATGTGCTAAACAAACTTATCTGGCAGATAAGGTTAAAAAAGAACATAAGATTTGCAAATATGACAAGTAGTACGTAGGCATCGTTTCTTCATTGGAGATAGAAAGGAACACATACCACATCTGATAGAACACAATGAATAATATTTACAGATCATGCATTCTATGACTACATCTTGTAGATTATATCCATATCAATGAAAATATAAAACATAGATGCGTGTGTGTGTGTGCACGTGCTTATGCATATGCATGCATCCGTTTGTGTGTGCAAATAACAGGTCCAGCAGCCCAATGAGTACAACAGGGAGACCTGGGCGTTGAATGATGACGAGAGGCTGAAGATTGTGCCTGTGCTGCACGGTCAGGGGAACCAGCTGTTTCAAATGGGACGCTACAGAGAGGCCACACTGAAATACAAAGAGGCCCTTATCTGCATCAGAAACATTCAGACTAAGGTAACTGTAGGCATTTTCCATGTGATTTTATTGTCAATTATCCTGACATATAGAATTTAAATCTGTGTAACAATGCAAAGATTATCTGGCAGATTTGTGCACGGTACATAGGCCTATACACGTGCATGAACTCAAGCCTAAAGCAATGTTGGCATACTGCTCTTAACCACTATCACCCTACTGTATATTTAAGTCCGCATTTCCCTCTACACCGTAACCAATCTCTTCTGTGACATATAGCTAATCTGAATTATCGTGTGTCTTATAACGAACCCAACCCGAACCTAAATGAGATGGAAAGTCTTGCTATTCGGAACACATATTATATAAAATCCGAAATTATTATTTTTAAGGGTACTTAGGACAACAGAGGCAAAAGGGTAGGTGCTCCTCAGCCCCCTGCCCTGCATGTGCCTGTGGTGTCACACACCACAAATAGCTGATCTACAACAAAAAAATACGGGGAAGCAGCTTTTTGCTTCTACGGGCCGTCGGCATGGAACAAGCTCCAACTGTACCTTCGTCAGGCAGCCTCTGTAGACATTTTTAAAGCTCAGCTCAAGACCCACTTCTACAACATTGCTTTTAATTGATCATTTATTTTTTATTTTTTGTTATTCATGTCCTCACTGTATTGCATTACTGCTTGTTTTTTTTAATGTCGTTGCCTTGCTTTTCTTTTATTCTCCATTGTTCTGTAAAGCACTTTGAGCTGCATTTCATGTCATGAAAGGTGCTATACAAATAAAGTTTATTATTATTATTATTACAAGATCACAAAGCATCACGTCATTGACAGAGCATACATTTGTCATATAACAGTGTGCATGTATCCTCAGGAAAAGGCCTGGGATACGCCATGGATGAAGCTAGAGAAGATTGGAAACACTTTGACTCTCAACTACTGCCAGTGTCTGATGCGCTTGGAAGAATATTATGAAGTCATTGAGCACACTACAGAAATTATAAGAATGCACCCAGGTAGGCCACTGAATGTATGTATATTAGGGCTGCAACTAATGCTTATATTCATAATCAATAAATCACACCTGTGTGAACTGAGCCGTGCAGGCTGCTCAACAACACCGCTGGCTGGCTGCAGTTATTGACCTTATGCACACCGCTGCCATCTTGACAGCAAGGTGCTAACTAGGTGCAAATTCCCATTGACAGCCCATTCAATCAAAAAGAAAAGTCCTATCTAATTGTATTAAACAACATCAAACTCACCAACATTGCAGCTGTACAAAAAGCTTTAATTATTCTCATAAAAATCCAAAAAGAAAATCATAAAAATCCACTGTAGACATGTGCTGGAGCAGCCCATGCAAACTCTGACAAAATAATAATCTGCAAGGAATTTCATGACAGGAAGTTTGAAACAAAGATAGAAAGAGGATAATTCAAGCTTTTCGTACAGCTGCAATGTTGGTGATTTTGACTTTGTTTAATACCATCAGATAGGACTTTTCTGTTTGGATGAATGGGCTAAGTATCAATGGGAAGTTGCACCTAGTTCGCACCATGCTGGCAAGATGGCATTGGTGTGCATAAGGTCAATAGTGCTCAGTGTGAATAGCCCTTTAGGCTGCTCAACAGTGCCATGTTACCGGTAGGTCACCCAGAGGTATTGCAGCTGTTCATACATACTGATAGACTATAAAATAATGGTAAGAGAAAATAATTAAGTACAAACACATCATTAGCCAGCAGGAAATACCATTATTTTCCTTTTATAATATAGAACATGGACACATTTTGGTGAAGTAGTAAATAACATGATAGCAATCGCTTGATCGCTGAACTGATTACTACCATTTAATTTGATTCATTGTCTGTCAATGAGGATGTCTATCGTTGACAGGACATTCATCACACTCAAGTCAATTAACAGATTGGTATTGTGAAAGCAACCTCATGGAGCTTCAAGTAATCTCCCCACTGACTGGCCTCCAAGCCTTGACTCTGTGACATATTAATGTCTGCACGTTGTAGTCTACATTGTGAATGCATCCCATAGCCCAATGCTGTATGTGCAGCCTGATTTTTTTTATCCAAACGTGGAAGCATATGTGAGTCCATGGCATTATTTTAAACAGTTGGTTAAGGTCTCTATATTTACATAATACCCAAGTCATCTATCAGTGTGCGGTTATAGTCATGCCAATGTGACAGAGGGTGATACTATCACCCTCTGTCACATTGGCATGGGTAAGTATTGAGAGAGTCCCATTATGAAAAGTGGAACTGGAATGGAAATGACCCGGGGACGTTGTGATTACGAGGCTGTTATGATACAGACTGGCTTAAAAGCTACTAACAGGGATGGTCTCTGTATCGGTCATGTGTGTGTAGCCACTGCAACACATTGATGTGTCTTTGTGTGTCTTTCAGGTGATAGAAAAGCCTTCTACTTGCGTGGGAAAGCCCACATGGAGGTGTGGAACGAGACAGAGGCTCGACAGGACTTCAGCCGTGTGCTTGACCTAGAACCTGGCATGAAGAAGACTGTCAAGAGAGATTTGAATGTACTCAACATGCGCATGGCACAGAAGAACCAGGAGGATAAATTGAAATACAAGGGCATGTTCTGAGCAGGAAAGTCAGACTAATGAAGCATTGATGATACTAGTGGTGAGTCTGACAAAATAAAAACAAATATACCAATCAGTATGTAGATATTTTCTATGCACGATATCTGCAACTTGTATAAATCAAGGGAGGAGACACATGGAGTGAGCGATAGACAAACAAGTAAAGAAAAACAATTCTTTAGCAACTAGTATTCACACAATACAACTATGAATAATTATAGCAGAGTATACAGGTATATACACACACTGCAACTGAGTCAGAATAGAACATATAGCATTCAAGCCGTAGAACATAATGAACAATGGTAGCTATAATGGTAGGCAATTAGGCAAGGCAAGTATATAACTTTGAATACAACTCTGGATAAACAGGTAGCACTGGGCATTTAGATCCTAGAGCATATGAAGCAATTATATTGCAGATGAAGTACAACAAATCTGATCAACATAACATGCAAACGATATAATCAAGTCTATACAGATTACAGAACAAAGGCTTACTTACATGGTCAGGTACGCATGGCGTTGTACTCAGTGAGAGCTGCAGGTTCTGCATGTGGCCTACATGTGTGATAGAATACTGATTTACCAAACATGCAAACATGACCTGCTTTAATTACTTCAGTCTATATATGTAGTTTAATGACTAGGATTACAATGTCATTGTCTTTTTTTATGTCCAATGTATTTGTATTTAGCTCATTAAGTTAATTTATATTAAATGCATTTAATCCAGTTACTTTTCAGGATTCCAATTCAAAAATAGCTAAATGTAATTCAGGATATCAATTCAAATATAGCAAAAATAGCTGATCTCCAAGTAGATCAGGAAATATGAAGAAATATGAAAGAAATATGCAACATGGCCCTCTGGAGTGAGTGTGGAAATATAGTGGCCCTATCCATTGTCCAAGTTGCCCATCCCTGCTAGGTATGAATGTTGTGAACTTATGAACTGAGTCAAATTGTGATAAAATTTGATATTTTCATGAGCTGCACTCTGACTTGTAATAACTTGAATTTTCCACAAAGTGGTGCTGTCCCCATAATGATCTCTCTGAGTCAGTTGGGTAAACTTGAATGCTATTGATATTCTCATTTGTAATAGGAGTGAAACATCCATTCATATGAGGTCAGTAGGTCACATGCATATGTGTGACTTTTGATACGTCTTTTGTCGAAGTTAAAAGATAAAGAGAAATCTAACTAGAGGTGCTTATTTTTTCTGCATAGCCATACAAGTTCAAGTGTGTTTTATCACATACAGTATAGGCTTCCACAATACAACGCAGCTGTACCAACATTATTGCAGTGAAATATAATAATAATATACCGGTATGTCCCCACTAAATTATTGCGTGTGTGTGTGTGTGTGTGTGTGTGTGTGTGTAAAATATTTACTCTGTTTCAGCTGTTATGGGCAGTTTGTCTGTGTGGAGGAGAAGGTGCCATGAACTGTCAACCCTGTAAAATTTGTTTCCCATTAAATGTAATCGTAATTTATGGATTCAAATTAAGAATTTAAATTACACTGGCACTTCGAATTTATGTTTTGTTGTTGTTCTCTGCTATATGGTTAGGTGTTTTTCTGTTGAACAGACCATGAAGATGAATATCCCTGAGGGAACAATAAAGACATTATTATGTATTATTACTTGCGCAAGCCGAGCGTGCAAGTACTGCGATGGGCTGGGTATGTATGTATGTCGGGGTATGTATGTCGGTGTACTCTCTTGTCCTACCGTAGCCCAATCAGGGACCAG
Organism: Protomyctophum parallelum; assembly: GCF_964188405.1. NCBI lineage: Eukaryota > Metazoa > Chordata > Actinopteri > Myctophiformes > Myctophidae > Protomyctophum > Protomyctophum parallelum. Next base: position 28,763,117 of record NC_139706.1, read on the forward strand.
CATCTCTGGCAATCATTATTAACAGGCAATGAGGGACAAGTATTCCTGGTGATGCCAGTGGTGATGTCATTCACATCGCCAGTGGTGATGTCATTCACATCGCCAGTGGTGATGTCATTCACATCGCCAGTGGTGATGCCAGTGGTGATGTCATTCACATCGCCAGTGGTGATGCCAGTGGTGATGTCATTCACATCGCCAGTGGTGATGTCATTCACATCGCCAGTGGTGATGTCATTCACATCGCCAGTGGTGATGCCAGTGGTGATGTCATTCACATCGCCAGTGGTGATGCCAGTGGTGATGTCATTCACATCGCCAGTGGTGATGTCATTCACATCGCCAGTGGTGATGTCATTCACATTGCCAGTGGTGATGCCAGTGGTGATGTCATTCACATCGCCAGTGGTGATGTCATTCACATCGCCAGTGGTGATGTCATTCACATTGCCAGTGGTGATGCCAGTGCTGATGCCAGTGGTGATGTCATTCACATTGCCAGTGGTGATGCCAGTGGTGATGTCATTCACATCGCCAGTGATGATGTCATTCACATTGCCAGTGGTGATGCCAGTGGTGATGTCATTCACATCGCCAGTGGTAATGCCAGTGGTGATGTCATTCACATCGCCAGTGGTAATGCCAGTGGTGATGCCAGTGCAGATGCCAGCGGTAATGACATTCACATCGCCTATCCACTTTTCAGCAATTTTTTGGCCACGTCACAGAAATTGCATGCGAATGGAGTCTGACTGGTTACAGGTCTACATCGTTGACAAACAACCCCTTCAGCCAAAAGAAATGACATCATAGCTCATTGTGTATATATTGCGTATAGCTTTTTTCTTTTTGGGCTTGCTGCTTGCAGCTATATTTATTATTATTATTATCATTATTCGTCTGTAGCATGCCTCTGGGTACCAAGAAACAGCTGACAATGGATTGCACTGCAGCCAAGATTTGTTGTGGCTGCAGCATATTTGTGCACAAAATGTATCAGGTTGTTTGTATATATTACATTATGCTGATAGATTGGTTTCAGGGAACCCACAGACACAGTTCTGTCCATTTCCACTACCACTACACTACACTTAATATTGTAGGCAACAGTACAGTAGCCTACAGCACATTACCAGGGGATTGGAGCCACAAAACACAGACACTGAAGCACCAATGAAATGATTAAGAAAATCAATAAAATAAAATAGCATTACATAAGTCGTTAAGCATTACAGGTTTCCTGTAATGATGTTAGTGTCGAATAAACCCAGATTTGGCACCAACAAGGGACCAAATTCACATCGCTCCTATGCCACCAAAATGTGGAACGCCCTACCAACAGCCATTAAGACATGCAAATCCCTTGACTCCTTCAAAACCACTCTCAAAGGGCACCTACGGACGGCTGCAATTCTAAACTGGCCCCCGTAAAATCTGAATCCCCTCCACCACCCTTTCCCCCTTACTGTATACGTTTTACCTCCTTAAATTATTTCCTGTTTTTTTATATAGGCCTAGAAGGGTATATTTGTATATGCTACTTTATAGCATGTCATTCTGACAATAAGCCAATGCCTATACTTTGCTCCAAAGAAACCTAACTGCCCTCTCCCCTCTGTCATGACTCTGAGCCCTCGGCAAAAAAAATTACATTCTGGTATAGCAACGCATAGATCTGTGTTATTTCATGGATAGGGCGGCACTGAGATGCAACACACCTTACAGCAATGGGGGCAGATGGATGGACATTGCAGTTATATAATGATGCACTGTAACCAGCAGGACACTCCCCACTCCCCAGCAACTGGCTGCATGCATGAGCTGCTGCCTGCCTGCCTGGTGCTGATGTTGTGAGGAGAAGGAAGGGGGGCGGGGTGGAGGAGGGTGTGTGATGGGGAGGGGGCGATGCGCGCCGCACTGCCCCGTTCCAAGTTGCTCCCAGTCGTCTCTGTTGCTGCAGCGTGCAGGAGTATAGTAGCCTATAAGTATAGGCTATCACTATACGATACCCGTTGCAGAACGAACTGCAGGGGAGGGGGACATTCACTTTCTGCGGTTGATGGAGACTTTAGACCTTAATTACGTCGTTCTTTGGAGTGTTAACGGGGGAAAGTAAAGCGACACACCGTAAACTATAGGCTATAGTGAGGATTGTACAGAGCGGTACCGGGATAGTCAGGTGAATAATTGTTCCTTGTTGTTGGCGCGTGTGGATGGAGAAGGATATCTGATCTGAGCCCTGCGGATCTGTGCTGAAGGAACCATTCTTCATCCAAGAGCAGGAACGATGAGCACATGTGGAAGACGCATTCCGATTTTGTTTACTCTCTGATTTTTGTTTTGTTTTGTTCCATTGCACTTGAGGTTTAGTCACCTTTCAGGTAATCTACATTTTAGTTATCATTAATATTATATTAATGATAAATATACCAATCATATAATAATTAGCCTCCTATTTATCAAGAGTGGCCTACATCTATTGTAGGCTAGTGTTTAAGAATAAGGGTATTTAAATTATGGGAAATTAGAGTGTTATATAATTTATAACGCGAGGGAAGAGATTTTTAACAGTTCTATTTTAGCTTGAAAATGGCCATCAACACAGACACTGAGTTTGAGAAATCCAACCTAGGAGAGAGCGGAGGCGCGCAACCTCCCGACTCCCACGAGACGGAAAAACTTCTAGCTGTGACCACCGAGCAGCCCGGAGGCAACGGATTGAAAATGTCCTCCTCGTTCACCGTCAACGTGAGCGGCGACAAGGACCAGGACGGCGACCAGAACGGCCACAGCGTGCCTCTGAGGTCAGGTTCCGCCGGCCACCTGGCCGCTGCCCCGCTGTCCCCTTCCAGAGCCAGCCTGAGCCGCTCCTCTATCGGCAACGCTGGGGTGCAGGAGACCCCAAAGCCCAAGGACTATCTGATCCTGGTCATCTTATCCTGCTTCTGCCCGGCCTGGCCCGTCAGCATCGTTGCTTTGGTCTATTCTATTATGGTAAGTGTAACATTTTGCTGTTCCCGTTTTATTTGGAAGTTAACTGCTGAGTTGACCCGTTTGATTTGGAAGTTTACTGCCGAGTTGAAAAGCAACATGCATGTTTACAAGTAGCCTATCGAATAGACCAATGAACAATAGTTCTATAGGCAACATCCGCTCCTACTGTAGGCATTGCATTTCTTTTTTCTTCCCCTAGGCCTAATTAACCTATAACAACAAGCTTTCTTTTTAGCTCTATTAAAGCTGCAATCTGAACTTATTCTATAACCATCGGCCACCGATGGTTATAGAATAAGTTCAGATGGCCCCCACAGACTCTACGACTACGTGGTTGCATCGGTGGGTGAAGCAGGGTACAATGTATGCTGATCTACAACTATAGCACATCTGCAGTGGTTGGAGCCTGTCCATCTTCCATTGAGAAATGCAGACCCTGTTGGGTATAGGCCTATAGGACAATAGGACACTGAGTGACAATGAGTGACAAGTAGCTACTGCGTCAAGCTCACATATACAGTAGGAACAACTCCGCTGGCCAAGTCCCTCTTGAAAGAGCAGTGCTAGTGTGGTCTCCCACAACGGAGACCCAGGTTCGAATCCTGGTATAGGACATGGAAGTTACAGATTGCAGCTTTAACCATGTCCAACAAAATGATGTACGCTCTCTCTCCCGGTCTAACTCATTGAGGAAAAATAGTGCAGCATAAGCACCCTGCAAACCTCTCTGGTGCCATGCCGTGCATTGGCACGACAGTCCCTGCTTCACAATGACCAATAGGCTCACTGGTGCAGAGCCCACAGGACCGCATGGACCGTGCAGAACAGACTACCACAGCAACATATAGGCGTTTGTAATTAAATAAACCAATGCCAAGTTTGAATAGAACCCAATGGGAACTGGTCCAAACCACAATAGGCAACAGGGGAAGTGGGCAGTTGAGAGAACTGCTCTGTGGTCTGGTCTGAGAACTGGTATGTTTTCTTTGGGGACAACTGGGCACTGTTTTAGGGAGAACATACAGGGCACAATGTTTGAGCGTATAGAACTGGGCATTATTGTGGATGAAGATCAGTGAGTAGACCATCTCATAACTCATTTATCACCATTATTGTTAAGCATTTTAAAATGGACAATGTGGTGCATTCAATATACAGCTTTTACATTTACAGCATAATTATGCATTCTTCCCTCCATAATGGTTCCTAAAACACGATGCTGTGGCAAGAATATATAATAGACAATAGACAGATAGACAGACAGAGAATGAGAACCAGTTCTCAGCTTTTTATCTTTACAAGAGATGTGCCAGCCGAAAGCATGGGAAAAGTCTTGGTCAACTAAGACCTGTCAATTATACAACTATCAGTGCCCATCAACACATTCTGGTCATATAATCTTATTGGACTGACAGACGGCCAATAAAACAAAGATGTGTGTGTGTGTGTGTGTGTGTGTGTGTGTGTGTGTGTGTGTGTGTGTGTGTGTGTGTGTGTGTGTGTGTGTGTGTGTGTGTGTGTGTGTGTGTGTGTGTGTGTGTGTGTGTGTGTGTGTGTGTGTGTGCATGGATTGACTGTGCTGGTAACCCCAGTAAAATCCTCAATGTTAATGTCACTCTGGGGATGAAAAATTGACCCATAGTCTCCTCAGTTATACATTAACACAGAGGGTGGTAGCCTACTGGTTCTCAGTTATATCACAGCATATACAGTATAGGAAGCCATATTATCCAACATGTATCATTCAAGAGGCTCTGACTAAAGCTATAGCTAGAGGATGGGGTTGAAGCAGGAATATCAGCCTCTTAAACGCTAACATGTCATTTTTCCGACCTCCCGTTAGTCTGACCGATTTTTATTTTATCCCACGATTTTTTCACCCATGTAATCCTGGGTGCTACACTTCCTCTGCCAACCTGGGGGGGCAGCGGACTGAGTTTCCCCGGTTGGACGTAGCACGTGGAAGGAACACGTTTTTCTGACCAGTTCCTTTCCCCTCCATCAGGCGCCCCGGCTGGCCATGGGGAGGTAGTTTTATAGACCAGGATTACTGCATGTTTTTTGTGAGGGTATACCTACTAGGGGACACGGGGAGAACATGCAAACTCCACACAGAAAGGCCCTTTCGCCAACCCTGCCTCGCGTATGGGTATACTGAAGACTCTAAGGCCCAGGGAGATTGACAGCTCAAACTAAATCAGTTAAATATTCCCATCACCATTCAAATTAATTGTCCAGTGTGGTCACACCACAGTAATAATACCTCAGCATGCTTGATCATCAGATGTCTGAGATCATTAAGTAAAACATGTCAAATGGTCATAAGTGAGAAGGGATTCGATAGGAATGGTCTGGATGCTATAGACATCCAGGAAATGTACAATTTAAGCATTTAGCACACTCTTGTCCAGCGTGACTTACAAAGTGCACGTTCAGAGGAAGAGTAAGTAAACACTAGCAAATTACATGGTGGTACTGTACATTGACATGTAAAATAGAGTGCACTGCAAAGTCTGCAAACAAAAGATAACAATTTAGTGCTATTAATGTATCTGTCTGACTGATTGTGAACAAGGGACTACCACCCTGACTTAGATTCAACATGGGGACCACTGTTGTGTTGGATGGGACTCAACAAATCCGACATTACTAAATGCATGGTCAGGGACCTCATGCAAAACCTTCACGGACCACCAGTGGTCCACGGATCACCTGTTGAAAACCCCGGTCTAAAACAAGGTTAACAAGGGGTCCAGGGCCTCTAGGGGGTCCTCAGAGTAACTGTAGAGGGTCTGGGCGCTGATGGGCTCCTCTGAGGAGAGAACAAGCCCCCAGCGCCCACAACGTCGCTGGTGGGATTTGAACCCGGGATCTTCTATAGCTGTGAGGCGGCAGCACTACCAACATACATTATTATGAACACTAGCCCTTACCCGTTGTGAGATATTTGCCCCCCCTTGTGGCCATGGGGGGTACTGCGCCCGGGTGCGTTTGTAATTGACTAATAAATAAATTAATAATCATGAATGTGTCAAATCGAAAAAAGGGCTTCGTTACGCCCTCCATATTCATATGGTCAATGCCTGTGTGAAAAGTGGGAGTGATTGGTGCAGGCAGTAAGGAGTTACGGCGGTGTTTCTGACAGACACACACACACACACACACACACACACACACACACACAGACGGACATTATTAGAATTATAGTATTATGATGATGATGTAACACTCAGATCTATATGGAAAATAGGAAACAAATTATAGAAGAACTGAGGTGTGCTATGGGCTGAGAGTGTGAAGACTTGAGTTTTCAGTGAGTCTGCAGTCGTGACTGAGGGGGGAGGTCATTCCATAGCTTGGGAGCCAGAAGGGAAAAGAGTCTAGGACGCTTGGAGTGTTGCCAGGGTGTCGTAGGGGAAGGCAAGGGCAGACGTCCTGTTAGCTGATATAAGTGAGCGGTAAGGGGTGTAGGGGTGGATCATATCCTGAAGGTAAGGGGGTGCCATGCCCTTGATTGCCTGGTGGGTCATCACCAGTGTTTTGAATTGGATATGGCATCAACTGGAAGCCAAGGAAGGGAACACAGAAGGGGGAGGTTGAAAACAAGGAATGAAGAAGGTGGCAGAGGTGCAAGACGAACAGGAATATAGAAAAGAAGAATAGCGTCTGCACTCTGCAGTGCACGCTGCTGGGAAAAGCTCCTCTGAAGTTTTATTGCTCGTCAACGTTTCGATATTATTCTTCATCAGGACATATACCGTATACCCATCATTTCCTTGCAAATGAGATTACTTTGTGATTCATTCCCCTGCTGAGGCATACCAAACCAAATCTTTATTCTGTACTATTTTCCAGGTCGCAGACTGATTCCATGATCATGGCATTATCGCTGCTCTAACACAATGGAAGGGTTGCAATTAACAATTCGTTTCACAATCAATTACTACCTCAATCATTTTTTCAATTATCTGGACTGGTTCATCTTTGCAATTAATTTGGACCATTAATGATGGCACAATGAGGTAATACAGAAGAAACTTAGTTGATGGCAAATTCTCATGGCAGGTCATTTGAACACAAACACTCTTACCAATGATGGTTTGTCTCTCTCTCTGTGTGTGTGTGTGTGTGTGTGTGTGTGTGTGTGTGTGTGTGTGTGTGTGTGTGTGTGTGTGAGTGTGTGTGTGTGTGTGTGTGTGTGTGTGTGTGTGTGTGTGTCTGTGTGTGTGTTACGACAGGGGAGAGAGCAGGGGAGAGAGAGGGGGAGAGAGAGAGAGGGAGGGAAGAAGGGAGAAACCAGAGCTGGCCACTAATGCAATAGAGAGCAAGAGAAGTCAATTTAGTGTTTTCCAGAGGTCACATTGCAGCAGTTAGCTGGGTACAAGTCACTGCGCGACATCCCCCTGCTGCAGTTAGCTGGGTACAAGTCACTGAGCGACATCCCCCTGCTGCAGTTAGCTGGGTACAAGTCACTGAGCGACATCCCCCTGCTGCAGTTAGCTGGGTACAAGTCACTGAGCGACATCCCCCTGCTGCAGTTAGCTGGGTACAAGTCACTGAGCGACATCCCCCTGCTGCAGTTAGCTGGGTACAAGTCACTGAGCGACATCCCCCTGCTGCAGTTAGCTGGGTACAAGTCACTGCGCGACATCCCCCTGCTGCAGTTAGCTGGGTACAAGTCACTGAGCGACATCCCTCTGCTGCAGTTAGCTGGGTACAAGTCACTGAGCGACATCCCTCTGCTGCAGTTAGCTGGGTACAAGTCACTGAGCGACATCCCTCTGCTGCAGTTAGCTGGGTGCAAGTCACTGAGCGACATCCCCCTGCTGCAGTTAGCTGGGTGCAAGTCACTGAGCGACATCCCCCTGCTGCAGTTAGCTGGGTACAAGTCACTGAGCGACATCCCTCTGCTGCAGTTAGCTGGGTACAAGTCACTGAGCGACATCCCCCTGCTGCAGTTAGCTGGGTACAAGTCACTGAGCGACATCCCCCTGCTGCAGTTAGCTGGGTACAAGTCACTGAGCGACATCCCTCTGCTGCAGTTAGCTGGGTACAAGTCACTGAGCGACATCCCCCTGCTGCAGTTAGCTGGGTACAAGTCACTGAGCGACATCCCCCTGCTGCAGTTAGCTGGGTACAAGTCACTGAGCGACATCCCTCTGCTGCAGTTAGCTGGGTACAAGTCACTGAGCGACATCCCTCTGCTGCAGTTAGCTGGGTACAAGTCACTGAGCGACATCCCTCTGCTGCAGTTAGCTGGGTACAAGTCACTGAGCGACATCCCTCTGCTGCAGTTAGCTGGGTACAAGTCACTGAGCGACATCCCTCTGCTGCAGTTAGCTGGGTACAAGTCACTGAGCGACATCCCTCTGCTGCAGTTAGCTGGGTACAAGTCACTGAGCGACATCCCTCTGCTGCAGTTAGCTGGGTACAAGTCACTGAGCGACATCCCTCTGCTGCAGTTAGCTGGGTACAAGTCACTGAGCGACATCCCTCTGCTGCAGGGGGGAAACACATTTAGCAATCAGATCAGAACCGTGCACAGGCTACAAGAGCAGATGGGAGTGTGAGACACAGCAAATGGCTAGGAAGTACTTCCTATTGCTGGATTAGAGCAGAACAGAATCAAATCCAATTGTGTTAGATCTGATAGAAGTGAGTGGGTGAGGGATACATCAATGGAGACTAGCATCACTTGTTTGGACTCTTGTAATGATATGGTTGTCACATGGATACTTGGAGTCACGTGGACCCTAATTGCTCCCTTGCATGGTTTTCTCCGCCATCCGGTGTGTATGTGTGTGTGTGTGTGTGTGAGAATGGGTGAATATAATGCTCAATCTATGTAAATGCTAAAGCGCTTTGGATGAAAGCACTATTTAAATGCACCGTTTACCATTTATTTACCATTTTACTGTAAGCTCACTCTGACCATGCACCAGGTGGTCAACTCCAGATTGGACCACAAAGTGTGGGTACAGAAGGGTAGTAGTGGCGACATTCTAAATCCTACACAGGCTGTGCTTGTAACCACGCCCCAATTATGTGGCCAACGTGGAAGTGCCTCTCGCCTCCAACAACTGCTGTGGACTAGACCTAAATATATTACTCTAATGACAAGACCGCGATGGAGGCCCACCATCTCAAGCTAACTTGAGTTCGCAAGTTGCCATGTCGAATGTTGCTTGGCCGACTCGAGTTGCAACCAGATAGGCAGAGAATAGTAAATAATGTTCTGCCGAGAGCGTTTGCCCCAACTGCCACTCAAAGTGGCTACTGGCCAATCACAGCGTGTCCTTGCACAACCTGTGTGGGCTTTCGAAGGACGCATAGTAGTGGTGGGTGTAGTTTGGAGCAGCAGGATTTACTTTATTCTTACACATGCTGATTTGTTGTCCTGAAACAGCAACATACATGGATGTGCATAACAATTCCTTTTGAATCTACTAGCAGAGTGTCCATGTCAGTGATGGCAAAAAATGAAATCTTTATACCTAATCCACCAAAAAACAAACTAAAATGTTGTTGAATGTGCTAAAGTCCCACTTAGCAATAGCCACTAAGGAGAGTAAAATCCAACTTTCAGACTGATAGAGGAACTAGAAAAAGTGCCCTTCTGGGCACAGGTCTCCACCAGGTTATCCACAGATCCGTGCAGTTAGAGGTAAAAACACTTTTGGGCCAGTTATAGCGCCACCTTGAGGCTGAGTTGAAATTGTTCATGTGGCATTTCGTCCTCGGCCTAGTGGGAATGTGCGTGCACAATTTCACGGAAATCACGCGATGTGTTCATGATTTGCAGCATTTTGTTTGAAACTGAGCACTCCTGTGAACTTTGGAAGCCAATCTTAACCAATCAGGATGGAGTCTGAGAAATCTGAAAGACCCGTTTCGTTGAATGGCTCTAGAGAGACTGTGTACTAATTTGCGTGATGTTTGGACAAAATCTGTAGGTGTACTGTGAAAAAACTTGTTTTGCACAAAGCGGCCTCCTGGTGGCGCTATAACAGGCCGTTCTGGAAAGTTTGGGGCAGAGGTTCATGGTTGGCATCCAGGGAGTGTGTGTGCAAAATTTGGCATCGACCGGGTTAACGGTGGCTGAGATTAGCTGGTCACGGACGGACGGACACACGGACGGACGGACGGAGTGCAAAACATACTCTCCCCATGCCTTCGGCTGGTGGAGACAATAAGGAGGCCTCAGAGCCATGACAGTTAGCACTGTTTTGTAATTGATTGAATAATGTATTAACAGTTTGCAAACAGTACAGCAAGTACAATTAATAAAAGATAACATGCTGAAAAGATAACATAAACTAGATAAAGTGCCAATCGGCACAGGTCTCCACCAGGATTCTTCCTCAGGCTAGTGGGAATATGCGTGCACAGTTTCATCGCAATGAATCGGACGCTGCATTGAGGAGTTGTGGCCATTTGCTACATTTGCTAGGCAATTGTGGTCAATCAGGATGGAATATGAGAAATCAAACAAACCTGTGTTGATCACATGACTATGGAGATCATGTGTACCGATTTGTGTGAAATTTGGTTAAAATCTGAAGGAGTAATAATAGAAAATGTGTTTTACATATGTCGGCCTCCTGGTGGCGCTATAAAGAGCAGATGTGAAAAATTCCAGACAAAGGTTTTTCCTTGGCCTCTAGGGAGTTGGCATACAAAGTTATCCACAGATCCGTGCAGTTAGAGGTAAAAACACTTTTCTGCCAGTTATAGCGCCACCTTGAGGCTGAGTTGAAATTGTTCATGTGGCATTTTGTCCTGGGCCTAGTGGGAATGTGGGTGCACAATTTCACGGAAATCACGCGATGTGTTCATGATTTGCAGCATTTTGTTTGTTTTGCACAAAGCGGCCTCCTGGTGGCGCTATAACAGGCCGTTCTGGAAATCTGAAAGACTGGTTTTGTCGAATGGCTCTAGAGAGACTGTGTACCAATTTGCGTGATGTTTGGACAAAATCTGTAGGTGTACTGTGCAAAAACTTGTTTAGCACAAAGCGGCCTCCTCAAAGCGGCCTCCTGGTGGCGCTATAACAGGCCGTTCTGGAAAGTTTGGGGCAGAGGTTCATCGTTGGCATCCAGGGAGTGTGTGTGCAAAATTTGGCATCGACCGGGTTAACGGTGGCCGAGATTAGCTGGTCACGGACACACGGACGGACGGACGGACGGACGGACGGACGGACGGACACACAAACGGACGGACGGAGTGCAAAACATCCCCTAGCCTTCGGCTGGTGGAGACAAAAAGCCTTGATTGCTTGTTTCCATTGTGGCCCTGTTATGGTCAAGGTTTGTGGCTGGCAACGAAGATGTGAAGTCAATTATGTGGAGTGGTGTAAACTGGGTTAATAGGCTTTTATTGCCCAGACTGACCTATCTCAGTAATGGGAAGGCCAAAATTTCAAGACTGTTATTGCTCACTCTGCACATTTGCCTGTGAAATATGGGCAAGCTGCAAGCAAGTCTGCAGCTGGATAGATGTTTTTTCTCGTCCCGCTGTGTGTGCGTGCGTGTGCGTGTGTGCATGCAGAATGAATAGGTACAGTAAATTACTTATCAGAAACTTCATAATCCCTAGCCTGGCTAATAAACCAGACTAATATCACTGTCGGCAGGCAATTGTTTTTTGCCAACGGCTGATTCGGTCTGGATTATTAGCCAGGCTATATAATCCCATGCAACACTGTTCAGATTGAAGAATATAGACACATCCAACATTTTCTACTAAGAAGTGTGGTAGCAATTACATTATCAAGCCACAGTGGAAAGCAGCTTCAGCAAAACTGTGATGAATCTTACTCTATAGGCTATACTGTAGACAGTGTAGAGTAATACACTCTCATTTAAAGTCTTTTAAATTTCATCAGAATGAGTATGAAGAAGCAAAGGTTTAATGAATTGGATGAATATAAACATTATCATTTAAATACTGATGATGGGAATAACAGGGACAACTGCTGCTCTGAGTCCTACAGCTCTCTGCTGTCTGTCTGCGTACGACTGCTGTTCTGAGTCCTGGAGCGCTCTGCTGTCTGTCTGGGTACGACTGCTGTTCTGAGTCCTGGAGCTCTCTGCTGTCTGTCTGGGTACGACTGCTGTTCTGAGTCCTGGAGCTCTCTGCTGTCTGTCTGGGTACGACTGCTGTTCTGAGTCCTGGAGCTCTCTGCTGTCTGTCTGGGTACGACTGCTGTTCTGAGTCCTGGAGCTCTCTGCTGTCTGTCTGGGTACGACTGCTGTTCTGAGTCCTGGAGCTCTCTGCTGTCTGTCTGGGTACGACTGCTGTTCTGAGTCCTGGAGCTCTCTGCTGTCTGTCTGGGTACGACTGCTGTTCTGAGTCCTGGAGCTCTCTGCTGTCTGTCTGGGTACGACTGCTGTTCTGAGTCCTGGAGCTCTCTGCTGTCTGTCTGGGTATGACTGCTGTTCCGAGTCCTAGAGTTCTCCGCTATTCTAAATCATTTAGACCCTATATTGACCTTGAACCTTGAAACGTACCTTAGTTACGTCACCAAGAACAGTGGTCCCTTATTGGCCAGTGGAGTACACTGACATACATACATACAGACACCGACATACATACATACCCAGCCGATCGCAGTACTTGCGCCCTCTGCTTGTGCAAGTAAAGCGTACGTAAGTATGTACTTTGTAATGCTCTTATCTGAACTGAAAAGGTTATATTGAAATTCCGTAAAGAAAGTGGGTGAATAAGTAGCTCTATATCCCATGGCAATCAATGCTATGCAGAGTTCAGTAACACTGATCTCCCAGTCTCTCCAGCTCTTTAGTAAACTGATCAAATATACACATGATCTCTATAGACATGCGATCAAGACAGATTTGTTAGAATTTTCATAATCCAGTCTGATTGGCTAAGATTGACATCTAAAGTTTGCATGAGTGGGATACCATGAGTGGGATACCAGTTTAATCCAATCATAAGAGAGAACTCATGCAGGACACAAGATAAACAAGTTAGAAACACTATCAAACGGAAGCTGATCAATTATCTTTGATGGGTATATTAAAGAAATGGAGAGATGTGGAGACCACTGTTACTGAACAAACACTATAGGGATGATCAGAAATTCAGAATAATAGAAATGTTGTTCTTTAACAAAAACCACTTACACTCCCTTTAAAATGTTTATCCAGCCACTTGTAATTTAATTACTTTTTATTACTCAAATTGAATTCAAATTTCCTGTTAATCAATCACCTTAGAGCATATTAATATGTCAAATAATATGTCTCAGATATCATGGCTTTATTAGGATTCTCTCGCACACACACACACACACACACACACACACACACACACACACACACACACACACACACACACACACACACACACACACACACACACACACACACACACACACACACACACACACACACACACACACACACACACACACACACACACACACACACACACACACACACACACACACACACACACACACACACACACACACACACACACACACACACACACGTGTTCTCAGTTCAGTGGGGCGACTGTGGCTCAAGAGGTAGAGCAGGTCGTCCAATGATCCATGGGTCGGCGGTTCGAATCCCGGCTCCTCCTGTCTACATGTCGAAGTGTCCTTGGGCAAGACACTGAACCCCAAATTGCTCCCGATGTGCTGGTTGGTACCTTGCATGGCTTCCGCCGCGATCGGTGTATGAATGGGTGAATGTAATGCACAATCTATGTAAAGCGCCTTGGATAAAGGCGCTATATAAATGCACCATTTACCATTTAACTATACTGCTGCAGTGCGAGGGTATGGTAAAATGAGTGCCCTGGCAAAGCTCATATTGATCTGGAATCACATCACAGAGAAAAGCCACATCAGCACCCTAAATCAATGGGAGGCCCTTTCAACAACACTTCCCTGTTAAACCACATCTCCTTAGAAAAATACCCTCATGCTGTCATTTATATTAATTCCCCATGCATGCACCAAAGATAAGATGTACTTTTATTAATGTATTGCTATAAATCACAGCAGTTGAAAAGGAAGATCTCACCTCTGAATAGCTTGGGGGATGTGTTATTGATAATGTGGTGTGTGTGTGTGTGTGTGTGTGTGTGTGTGTGTGTGTGTGCGTGCGTGAGCATGCATATGCGTATGTGTGCGTGCATGCGTAGGTGCGCACACGCATGTATGAGTGGGATGGACGTACTGTACACTTGGATTGATTAATGACATTATTGATTTTCAGGGAAAGCTATGCCTGGTGATATTTTCTTCTGAATGGGAAGATGTAGCCGGTTACCATGAAAGTGTCTTGTATACTCTTTACAATAGTACTGTCCATTCTTACCTGTCAACACACGCACGCACACACGCAGGCACGCATTCATGCACGCAAGCACACACACCATTTATTTTGTCACAACTCACAAGGGAGTTACCACTTTAGTTGTAGAGAGAGTGGTTAAGAGAACTGAGAGCTCTCCTTCACAGCTTTATGTCAGAAATAATGGACACCTGTTGGGCAGCTTGTTGTTGAGACAGACAGTGAAAGGCAGACTATTTACCACACACTATAGTGTCTTTTACAGCCCATACAATCTTCCATAAGTAAATTAGCGCTGCAACTATTAATTATAATTATAATTATCTTTTTCGAATAATCGAAAAGCCCATATAGACTTACAATTATACAACATAAAATAGAAATAGAATACACCATTGGGCCTGTAACAGGAGACCAGACATGGACCAGACTACTTGATTGTCTTCTCTAGAAACAAACTGTGCCGTCTTAAATACTTCATGATTAAATAACCACTCCAACTTCTGACCATCATCTTCCCAGAATCGCTCAGGGTTTTGTTGTTGCATTTCATCATGGAACAATCAAATCATCATAAAGTGTACGAATAAACATAAAATTAAATTAATTTTCATGTATAGTGTGCACTGTGCAGTACAATGGAGTTTAATGGCATTTCTGTACATTCATAATAGAGGCTCTATTCCGCTTCAGTATTTGTTCTATGAGCTAGAATGTATTTGTTATAGACAGCACAGTGTCAGCATATGGAAGCTACCGGCTTCTCCTTGACATCCTAGTCTCTGAAATGTCATATTGAACAGCTGCTTGAAAACAGCCCACACATTTCCTCCAACAAAATGTCATTTGTTTTTCTTCTAATTAAATGTGTGTTCAGAGTACAGTATCATCACTGTCATCATCACAACTGTACTCTCTGAAAACCTTGGAAGCATCATTCACCACGATGGGGGAGACTAGTAAGGACATTCAAAACCGGATCAACAAAGCATACACAACCATCATAAGACTTAAGCAAATCTGGAAATCAAAACAATACAGCACAAAGACAAAACTCCGGATTTACCAAAGCTGCGTACTCTCAATACTATTATACGGTGCAGAATGCTGGAAAACAACAGAAAATGACATCCATAAACTATCCACCTTCCACACATCATGCCTGCGAAAGATCCTGCACATATTCTGGCCCAAGACCATCTCAAACAATAACCTCCTCAACATCACCCAACAAGACAACATGCACAGCATAATCAATAAACGCAGGTGGACCTGGATTGGCCATGTGCTCAGAATGGACATCAACGCAATACCAAGAGTCGCATTACACTGGACCCCAGAAGTAGGGGCGGCGGTGGCTCAGGGGTAGAGTGCCTGGATGGTAACCGTAAGGTTGCCAGTTCAAACCCGGGCTCCCCCAGAGTTACTGTCGAAGTGTCCTTGAGCAAGACACTGAACCCCTAATTGCTCCCGATGTGCTAGTTGGTGCCTTGCATGGTTTCCGCTGCCATCGGTGTATGAATGGGTGAATGTAATGCACAATCTCTGTAAAGCGCCTTGGATAAAGGCGCTATATAAATGCACCATTTACCATTTACCAAGTAAAGAGAAAGAAAGGCAGGCCCAAAATGACATGGTGTAGGACGATCGAGAAGGAGCGTCAGCAAGAACATCAGAGCTGGGGGTCCATAGAGAAGATGGCCAAAGACAGATACGATAAGTGGAGGAACTTTGTTGCTGCCCTATGCGCCAGCCGGCGTAATGGGGATAAGTAAGTAAGTAACAAGCTCAGAATTGAAATTATTTGATGATTTATTAATTACCAGTAAGACGCCTGAGGGCGACAAGCGACGGTCGTTTATCGTGCACGCATTTGGCATGGGGGGTCAGATCAACATATGGAATGAATTCTGTACTGGCCATATAAGGAGCATGTCTTAAGTGTACAGGGTTTGATGAGGTCAGATCAACATATGGAATGTCAGAAAAGGTCAGCTCCACACAAATCATGGCCTGCAGAGTGTGTGTGTGCGTGCGTGTGTGCAACGCTTGTGTTGAATATATGACTGTTGATTTCACCAAGCCTACTCCAGTCTATCTGTGTGTGTGTTTGTGAGTGTTTTCCTTGGCAGCCTAAACAGTACATTTCACTCCCACGAGGCACAAAGCACACAGAAAACCAACAGCACAGTTGAGTTGACTTGAGTTTATTAGGATGCCCATCAGCTGATCTGTCTGGGGTCCAACAAGAAAGCTGTTCTGAAGCTAACTTTTAAAAGTTTATATTTGAACAGATTGGATGTGATTCCCAGAGTTCTCAACCTCCTGTTCCAGTTATTATTATTTTATTTTAAGGGGCCAAGCCCAAAAGGGCCTATATGGTCCCTTATTTTATTTGTATGTTTTGTTTTTCTTCTCCTTGTTCTTCAGTCACTTATTGCAGTTCTGGCTTAACCATGCAGTCATTTCTTATATCGTAGAGGACCGTCCGCAATACACATATGCGTCTCCTCATGGTGAACAACTTTCGTGTTCTGACTTTTGACCTAAATTCCATTAATTTTGCTCCTATGCCACCAAAATGTGGAATTCCCTACCAACAGTCATTAAGACATGAGAATCCCTTGACTCCTTCAAAACCGCTCTCAATGGACGGCTGCAATTCAAAACTGGCCCCCGTAAAATCTGAATCCCACCCACCCCCTTTTACCCCTCACCCTATGTTTTTTCCATTTTTGCCTGATTTCCTGTTTTGGGCTATATAGAAGTGTATATTTGTACATCTCTAAATGTTTTGATGAATTGAAAACGGTGTGCCCTATTGTAAACAAGTGTAATGCTTTTATGGTGTCTTATGGTGTTTTTGTATTGAGTTGTACTTGAAATGTACTGTAATTCTGCAAACTGTTAATAAATACTTCAATCAAACCTTTGACCTTTAGATCACAAAAGCCAAAACATATTTTGAAATGCTAACTTTAAACAGCATAGCTCATGAACTGTTTGACCGTCAGCAATAAAACTTCGATACACATATGCGTCTCCTCAAGGGGAACAACTTTCGTGAATCAGTGGGGTGGGAGCAGCTATCTTTGGGAGAGCTTTTATCATGTTGTCTGTATGGATGTATTGTTGTATTGTTTGTGAACTGTATTGTATGTATTGTTTATGTTTGAGGACCAGCTCTAAAATGAGATGATGCATCTGACAGGGATTATCCTTTCAATAAAGGTGTATATAATAATTCTGACTATTATTTTCATGTTTTTAATTAAGAAACCCATTTTTGTTTTGTTTGTGTGGGAGAAACAGGTTTTCCCAAGTGCATTGTAGGGTCCTACCACACTGGAGACAGCCTGGAGACAGAGAGGCTCATGGGAGTGAGAGGGTGGGGTCGAGGGATGATTCTTTATCACTGCAGTGCTAGGAGTGTAATCCTATCCTATAGGCTACTGAGGCAACAACTGCATTGCAAGAGAAAAGACAAGTAGGCAAACATGCTCACACACACACACACATACAATGTCAGGTTATATGTTCTGAATAAAAATGTTACAGACATGCACATAATACTGCATATTGTGCATAAGCTATGGAAATACAAATTCAACCTATCATTTTATTTGATCATCTTTGCATTTTCCTGGAAAAAGTCAGATTGTATTCCTCTTCTTGTGCTCATAAACCTATTAATTTGAATACTAATGAGGAAGCATATACAATAAGAACATGAAATTGCTGTTGTGATAAATTAAGCTATGAAACACTGCTGGGCCCCATGCATTTATTTCACTGCTACTGTTTTAGCCTGGGTGGTTAGTGCTTTACAATTGTACTTTTACTGTTAGATTTATGTATACATTAAATTATGTATGTATTAAATTAAATTTAAGTATAAATCAGGCTTATGCCTGAAACAACAGTTTTGAAAAGAAACGATTTAACTCAGTTGACTGGCCTGATGATATGATGATGAAGATGATTCTTATACATAATTGTTTTTCTGAAGTGTCACTTTTCTAAACCATTGCATCAGTGGAAAAACAAATACAATGGAGATCACGGTCATCAAATATTTGTCCAAAACTCTACCCTAATCCATGCTTGAGGAATGTGAGGAGTGTAGTGGGGGATTATTCAAAATTAGATTTTGCACAATCAGAGTAGATCAGGTGCGTCAAAGAAGACCATGGACAGGTTATCATGGGACAAAGGCTTCTTCACTTGTAATTAAAAATTTGATTTTATTAATTTTGATTCATTATAAGTGAAGAGAGTGCGGGAGTCTAAAAGTAAAAGCACTTTATAATATAATGTGTCCTAAAATTGTAAATTACACAACACACATTAGAGCACTGTTCATCTATTTATGCTCAAAGTAAATGATTGCTAGGGACTTTATCAAAGTACCATGTAGCCTACTGGGTTTAAATACAGTACTTTATCACAGTACCATGTACTGGGTTTAAATACAGTACTTTATCACAGTACCATGTACTGGGTTTAAATACAGTACTTTATCACAGTACCATGTAGTATTAAGTATAAGTATTAAGCTGCAATCATAACTTTCATGTCTTACCTGGGATTAGAACCCTTAGCATACAGATTGGTTGAAATAATGTTAACCATTATAGATTAAAGCTTTAAAACCAAAACCATCCAGACAGTTTGATGTTATGAAACAATGCATTTTAACTAGATATCTGTTGCATCATGCCATTGATCTGTTTTCTAGTCTGCTGCAGCTGTGTGCTCCTCTGGGGACCACTGAGGAGTTTAAGGAGAAACCAAAGCTAATGGGAAAGGATTGCCATTCGTGTGTGATTTAACTTTCAGGGAATCTCAGTCAGGAAAGCATGCAGCAACTCACTAGATGTATAGGGTTCACCACCATCCGTCATGCGGCATATGCCCCCCACACGCATGCACATAGTATACAGTACATATCATCCTGACTCCTTCTCGGACGGAGACATAAAGCAATATGTATACAGCATTAGGTTGACATACAACCCTTTCACATCGCTGCATTCATCTCCACAATCCAATAGGCTTTTTACATGTCACATCTGTCTATCAATGTCAACGCGGCATAGAATGAATGAATGTCAAAGTTCATGTTGAGATGGTTACCCGAAGAGCAACATATACTGTATGTGCTGTACATAAAACATGGTGATATGCATTTGTGCATAAAGGACGTGACTATAGTCAGCTACTAGGTAACATTCATATTCCATGGTTGATGAAGATGTAGTTTATATTAATAATAAGTTTATATATAAGTTTATATTTAAAGAACATATCCAAAATATGAATGAGACTACCTAGTACTTAAGAGGTTAATACAACATTTTGTTGTCATTAGTATTATTGTTATTAATATTATTTATATGTAATAATAATTATTATTATATTTTAACTGTTTGAACGTGTAAAAATAAGAAAAAGGCCCCACACTCGTAGCCATGATGCTGTATATTTATTGACAAGAATCCAACGTTTCGACCTAGGAGGTCTTGAGGGAATAACCAGCCAGAGGACAAACGCACACTTATACAGCATGGGCACACTTGAGCCGACAGCCACGGACAGAAGAAGCTGTGTTTTACGTCATTTCCGACTTTTTAGACAGCTGGTGGATGGAAAAGAAGCTCCACCCCCGCGGCTGACTGCCGCGGAGGAGAGCGTTTCCGGGAATCTGTCCGTCGCGCAGACCTCTACGCTCTCAACAGTTGGATCTGCGATGCAATGTGAGCTTGTATATCAGCTGTTCTCTGCGTGCAGTACTGTTGCGCTTTGAAGTATAAATGTCTCCTAGGGTGCATCTCACTAGCCAACACACGGGAGATTGAATGGACTGAAACCAGCGCTCCCCAAAACAGGTTTGGAGATCTGTTGGGAATTGATGACATGAAACAGTCACCCGTGACCCCGGAAAACAAATAATTGGTCTATAGGGGAGCAACAAGTGATTGGGAAGCCATTTTGAGGCAGGTAACCATGCATAATGCCAAATATAACCAGAATACGTGAACATTCAATGCACAAGATGTGTTTACTGTTTAGCTATGTGCAATAATAAATACATTTTAAGTCATTGGTTAAATATTTGTAATATAATTTTTATATTAATTTAAGAGATTTAAATACATTTTATAAATATTAGAAAACATCTAGATCTGGGGAGACAGAATATAATTATTAGTTTTACAGAGAAAACACTCAAAACACTATGAAAGGTAAATAAATTAAATGAAACAGGACAGTTCTTTGGTCAAACTCCTGAAAGAGAGAAGGCCGAATTGGTAGGGCACCTGAGGGTCTGTTATAGACCATACTAATTACAATTCAAGTGGCAAGAAGAAACATTTCAATATCGTAAATATCATAAATAGAACCCATATTTTGTACAGAGTCAACAAGAATTACAGTTGCAGTAAACACTGGAGGACACAGGTAGAGGGGAATGGGTTTGGAAGAAAAAAAGGTTTTGCAAACTTTAAGCTCTACCAGCGTTAAGGCTGTTAGGGGCAAGGGTGTTGAGGGTTGATAGGATATCCAGTAGGATTCTCTCTTCAGAAGTGCTTTGTCATGATCAACTGTTTGAACATGGCCATGGTATATAAGGGGGATAATGAACTCTGAGCAGTGTGGTTATACAGTGTGTGTGTGTGTGTGTGTGTATGATACTACTTACAGTAAAATTGTAAACTATATGGAATACACACACACACACACACACACACACACACACACACAGTTGATTGCTTAGTTTTTTTGTTGCTGTGTATATAAAATGCATATTGCAGTAGAAATTATGTAATATTGTATTTATTTATCTTTTCATGGAACTACAAGTGAATGATTTGTTTGATTTCCCTTTTAAAGCTGCTTCAGTCGATTAATGG
This sequence comes from Protomyctophum parallelum, assembly GCF_964188405.1. Taxonomy (NCBI): domain Eukaryota; kingdom Metazoa; phylum Chordata; class Actinopteri; order Myctophiformes; family Myctophidae; genus Protomyctophum; species Protomyctophum parallelum. The sequence goes on from NC_139706.1 coordinate 28,784,352, forward strand.
AACCTACCTGATAAATATTTCAAAGACAAACACTCAGTGAGCGCGCCACCAGAGAGCCTGTTTCATGGAGGGAACATTCTCGGCTGATTTATGGGTGAATTAACAATCTTTGTTCTTGGGATGAAATGGTACAAGCTTACTAAAATAAAGTTTTTTTAAGATGAAAACCAGGTGACCCAATTCCCAATATTACACACACTGACACACAAGGCATATATATGCACAAGAAACATTCATAGTCCACACTGGGGTGAAACAGCGCTGCTTGCTTTCCCCGTTCTCCTATGTATTGACTGGAACATGAACAACACACGATAAAAAGACAAACGTACGAATCCTATAAACATCAGGGACCAGACAAATCAAGAAGTCAAGAATAGGGAAAGCGAGAACAACATTCAACATATTAAATAAGACTGGAAAACCAAAAACATCTCACTCAATACCAAGCTCAACCTCTTCAACTCCACCGTCAAATCTGTACTGCTGTATGGATCAGAAACCTAGGACCACCAACATGTCATCAACCAGTAACCACTGCCTAAGACGCTTCCTCAGGACCTGGCCAAACCGTATCAATAACAGCAACCTGTGGAACGCACCAATCAAGAACCAGTAAAGGTACAGCTGATAAAGAGAAAGTTGAACTGGATTGGTCACACATAACCAAACAGGCACCAACATGGAGGCAAATGGAACAGGGAGACCAAAACACCTGGAGAAGGCACAGAGCTAGATGTCAAACAGAAGGGACTGACTGTATCTACAGTGCTTTATGTTCTGTATTTTAACTGCTGCAATGTCTTTGGTGACTGAATTCCCCTTGCGGGATCAATAAATCAGATCTTATCTTATGTCATAGCTCCACAGAACATTAATTAATTTCACTGATATTTTTTCATTTTTTGGATACAATATCAGGTACATACACCATCCCTGAGCTAATGAAGGTCATGAATAGGAACAGAGACGTTACTGTAGGCTATATCTCAAAGAACCACGTATATAGCATGTTGCCAGTGCTCGAAACTTCAAAATAAAATAAAAGGAAATCATATTAGACTCTATTTTAGAAAGAAAGTGAGGGAGAGAGAGATAACCAACACTCTTTAACAGTACTGTACATGACAGGCAACAGCAGTTAGAATAACAAGATGCCCTTGTTGTCTGTGCAGTAAAGTCTTTGATCGGGTCAGTAAATCCAATTTTCCCAAAGTCACTCAGTCTCAAACATTGAGGTGATTTAAGATGGATACATAATCCACTTTTAGGTGATCACCTTATCACCTTTTAGGTGATGTCGGTTAGTAAAAACAGACAGATGTGTTGGGATGAGTGGTGAGTCGCTTATCACCGCAGCTTTGGTATGCGTGGGCCTGAAGACTCCAACCAGTGAACCTCTGTCTGTCCGTCTGTCTGAGTGAGAGCCAACTGTGAGATAGGACACCCAATTTTTTAACCCTACTTTTTAACAAATATATATATATCCTGGCTAATAGTGCATCCATAAACTGTCATTATGGTAAACCAATGTTGTAAAGGACATTGTTATTTTCATAATATCATATTTGTTATGCCAAGAAATTCCAATTATAAAAGCCTCTCCTTCTGGACTACAGCATCCTGAGTTAATGATGCCACATAGTATTGCAATATCAGTCACTTCGCTGGCTTTTGTTGGACAATTTATACTCTGTGGTACGATGCTGTATCTCACTGAACATACAGTAGGCTACATATAACAGAGCTCAACAAAGTATAATTCAGGATTTAGATCAAAATTGGTTTGCAAATTGCACTTAGTTCCTCTGGGCATGAAATGAATGTAGGTGAAAGAAACAGCCTAATGTATAAAACATAACTAACCTAGTTTATTTGCGTGTGTCTGTGTGTGTGCTCTCTCCAGTCCAGAAACAGTCTGCAGTCGGGGGATGTGGATGGAGCCAGGAGGCTGGGTCGACTGGCTCGTCTGCTCAGTGTCGTTTCCATCATCCTAGGCATCGTCGCCATCGTTGTCTTCGTCTCTGTCTCAGGTATACAAAATACACATTAAAGCACGTAAAACATTATTTTATTCACCAGTTAATCTCAGTTATTGCAAAAATAAAATACGAGCTCAAAAATCTTTTGAAAATAACAACTCTCCAAGCTCACAATCCGTTGAGGCGCAGCGCATTGTGAGCTTGTAGATCTGTTATTTTGACAAATTTGGACGCAGGGGGTAAAGTCGTTAAAGTTCACAGAAATTATTAAATGTTATCCGTGGTCATCATATGGGCATATCCAACAATGGATGCAAAGAAATTGCATTTTTGAGTGTTTTTATATAAAAAGTTCATAAAAATGTAAATGTAATTACTTCCTTAAAACGAAAACGTGCTGCGTGATGACGTGTAGAGCTACACATCAATAAAAGCCAATAAAATGAAGCTCACCCATTTGATTCCCATCGCTGCACGTCCTCCAAACACAGCTGCTACTGATTACAGAAATCCTCTGTTTTTAATCCAATTCAAGATGACATCCAGACAGTGAATTACTCGTTTTCAACTTAATCATCACGCTAAAATATGTCCCCTATAGGCCTAGGGGCACGGTGGCACAGTCTGTAGTGCTGTCGCCTCACAGCTAGGTGTCATCAGTGCCCTAGCCCTACAAGCAGAACCCAATGCTACTGAAGTTTCTGAAATTTTTTAGACCCAGAGCATGGGGTCCTATTCCACCTCCACCCTGCCACCGGGTACGCACACATAAATAAAGTAAATACCTTCGGATATGTCCTTCTGCGCTCTTTGACGGCTAATTTTCGTTTGAGGGCTTCTGAATCTGTGAACTATAAGTACCTATAAATACCGCTGCGAATATCTCCTGTGGCGCGGAAGCCGTTAAGTATTTTTAAGTCTTTGTTTGACCGATTTGGTCGCTTTGATTCTTCTTTTCCTTCCTTGTTTATTGACACCTCATTGTACCGCCTATCTGGCTAGCTAGTGGCGCTATAGCTATGACAGAGCAGATCAGAGGCAGGAACGTAGCCGGCACAAGCCAACCACACATCGGGAGGCGGTACAATAAACGGTAAATAAACAAGAAGAATCAAAGCGACCAAACAAAAATACTTAACGGCTTCCGCGACACAAGAGAATTTGCAGCGGTATGTATAGGTACTTATAGTTCACAAATTCAGAATAACTCAAACAAAAAGAAGCCTTCAAACGGCGCAGACACGACATTAACGACGATATTTATGTCCGCGTTCTATCATTTCAATACGAAAATATAGATACGCACAGTGACCCTACGCAAAGTGACATCCAAATTTCAGAAAAGCTTTACGGAGGGTTCCGAGAGGGGCTATCAGTGCCCATACCCGAGGCGGGGTTGGCATGTTGGAGTTTACATGCAGTAATCCTGGTCTCTAAACTACCTCCGCCTGGCCAGCCGGGGTGCCTGATGGAGGGGAAAGGAACTGGTCGGAATAACGTGTTCCTTCCACGCGCTATGTAAGAGTTGCCGAGCGGTCAAGAATCCAAGAATAGACGCAGTCCAAGACTGTACATCTTTTGTTGTATTTATATTTACCTCCAAAACTGATGAACGGATTGTCACAGCCCGGGTCTGAGGCAAAACAAAATACTGCACGAATGATACTGGCCACAATACACTTTCAAAAACCAAAAGTAAGAAATAAACACTTGATAACTAACAAAGACAAAAACAACAAACCAAGAACTAAAGACACTGAAAACAAGCTATGCCTTCCCTGAAGACCCTGGCAGCTCTCCCTTGGTGTTGTCCCTTTGCTGTCTCAAGCCAACTGAGCAATCTCTCCTCAACATTTCCAGCCTCCCTTATATACCAGGTGAGACCCACCCACAATGATTAGTAATTGGACCATCTACTCAAACAAGGTAAAACACAACCCATGAGATAGACTAACTATACAATTACACATTTCCTTAACAGACTCCGAATGTATTTCAAGGCATCAAATAAATCACAAAACAATTACAATAGAATTAGGCAACACAGATAAGGGTATATGATGCTACACATAGCCACACCTCCAAGGAGCTTGATGACCGTCAATTAATGGAAGCAGCTGTGCAGTGTGTGTTTGTCATGATCAGTTTTATATTGTGGTGTCTAGTTCTTCTAGTGCAGGGGTCCTCAACTAGAAATGATGAAGGTCCACAAATAATTATTTTAATAAGACCGAGGTCCGGTCCCATGCGCGGCGTCCATCGGAGAGCGGGGCTCTATGCCCGTTTAGTATGGTCAAGCCAAGCTTATACAAATCAGATCCCCTTCCACCCAACCAATAATGGGGTGCAGAGTGCAGGCCCGGAGTGGAACTCCAAATCAGGCCGGGAGTTATACGCCCTGGCAGGCCACACTGCGCGCGCGCCAGAATTTTGGGGGCCCTTGGGGGACATTTTGGGGGCCTTTGCAGCAATTTCACATGAGAAATGTACCATCTGATGTTATTTATATTATTAACTTAAAAAAACAAAAAAAACAAACAAACAAACATTTTTTTGTTTTTTTTTGGGTGGTCCGCAAAGAGGTGGTCCGCGGTCCGCGACCCGCCAGTTGGGTACCCCTGTTCTAGTGTCTATAGGGCACGGGTTGCCCCGTGACACGCTACGTCTGGCCGGGGAAACTCCCCCTCTCAGGTGAAAAGAAGCAGCTTGGACTCCTCATGCATAGAAGGAAGCATGAGGTCAGTCCGTTGCTCCCCCAGGTTGGCAGAGGAAGTGTAGCGCCCAGGATTACATTAGATAATTAACACTAAAAATGGGTTGCAAAATCGTGGGATAAAAATTACCGGTATATTTAAAAAAAATCCCCTGGCTTTTCTGCCGTCTCTCTGTCACTTTGTAAACAAACCACTCTGCATACGCGTGGACCTACTTCCCATAGCCTGGAGGGATGCAATGCTCTGATTGGTTCAGAAACTTAGATCCTGCCGTCTGAGGCTGAAACTTCAAAATATAATGCCCAAATGCCATTTCACTACACCTTTAAGTCGAGATGTATTTAATTGGCCTATGAGATGTGTATGTATTTCAATTATTTTAATAATGGTCTCTGTATGGTAGTCTTCATATTAGAGGTACTCCGATCAGGTTTTTTGAGACCGATCCCGATCACCGATTGTTTTTCTCACGATTGGCCGATACCGATCTTGTATGTAAAGGGAAATTTTGAATATTTCCAAAATGATATGTCAAAACCCATGCCAAAACTGTTCCTGTGTGTGTGGGGAGGAAGGGGAGAATGTTTAGGCCTGTCACAAAGATGCAGTCAGTCAGTCAAAACACTGCATAGAATTGTTAGTTTAACATTCTCTCTCTCTCTCTCTCTCTCTCTCTCTCTCTCTCTCTCTCTCTACCACTATCTCTCTTCACAGTGACCCAGTGACCATAGACTGGAGAATAAAGGGCAGTGCAAGCCAAACCATGGATGCATAAGAAAACCTTAATAAAAAAGTACATTGTGTCCATTAACATACAATAGAATATACAAAAAAATTATAATAATCCAAAACTATACCACATTGTAACTACACAAAGACACCACCTAAGCAAAAAATATATAGCAGACAAAAATATGTACTATAGCAACTTAATGAATTAATCACTCAATCAATCAAACACACACACACACACACACACACACACACACACACACACACACACACACACACACACATGCACGTACACACAAAATATCCAGAGGTGCATGCATTAGAATCCAGTAACATTTGCTTGACAATGACAAAAAAAACAACAACAACCTGATATTAAACTTAAAGGGAAGAGGAGCTGTGTTTGGTAAGACAAACATCTCTTTGACTGGAATGATGGACTTCTGAATATGAAGAGGTAAACATTGTATATGAAGACAAAATTAAGATAAGAAGAAAACAAAGGAAGAAAGTAATTCTGTCTGGGTAACTTTCAAAATGGGCTCTGGGTTTAGACTACAAACTTTGGACAAGTTGCATTATAATCCTCTTATACCGTATATCCTTTGTTGACCTTCTTGCATTTAAAGCATATTATAGAAATACAGATATTTGCAGTATAAATGAAGACAGATGCACATTTTATAAAAGGTTTGTATGTTGAGTGGTACCGGATTGATAGAATCACAATGGCTGCTTTGTCAGCACTTGGATTATTAGGGCTTTGTGAAAGGGACTGGGAATACATGTTGGATGTTTTGGGGGTTTGTGCTTATTTTGTATAATTTTTGGACAAAAAAAAGAAAAAAGGAGACCAACTGCATGCTGAAAGTAGATAACCAATGTTTTTATTTGCGAATGAGGACCCTCTTGATTGGTCTGTGTTTTCTTGTTTGTCATATAGGGGCACATGGTGAAACAATGAAAGCAAAAGTATTTGGGGTTGTCCAGCAATCTTAAACACTGACCAGTGTCCCTTTATTGTCCCAAATCTCTGGACTCTGGAGCCTTGCCTTGTACTGGGAGGGGTCTGATGTAATGAGGCGCATGCCCTCCCTCCCTTCCATATCCTCCCATTCCTGGCTACAGCCCAAATCCAACTTCCTGGCCAGTGTCAGGTTTCATTTATACGTTGTCACATGACCCATTTCAATAAGTGTCACCGGACACTTATTGGGGCGATCTGCCCCTTTCCATTCTTGTCCATCTTACATCTTCAAGCTCTATCTTACAATACATCCTACCCACTGATCCTACCCACTGATAATAATAATTGGACTGTTATATGTCAATTGTTTCACTGAATGCCTTTTATAGTACAAGGTCCTTACCCCTGACCTACAAATTGTATCCTCCACTATATATTGGTATTACTGTATTTATTGTATTTATATCAGAAAATAATATATGCAATATCTAGGCATGCTGTGGGCCAAACAGAACTTATCATTATTAATTTTATTCATCACTGTAATAATCACTGTAACAATTAACATTGCCTTTAGAGTTTGACTGAGTGATTGGCAGCAATTAGAGCATCTCTGTAAGCACGATGGATTGTCTGTAATAATGTCTCATACTTTTCTATGAAGTCACCTTTGGCAACACAGGACTGTTATATTGGTAAACTACAGCTTTATTCTGCAATTACACAGGACAGGAACTTGTAAGACCATTGTAGCACAACTTTTTATTAAGTGTACATGCTGTTTTTGTTTTCCTTTTTTACTTTTATAAGAATCCGGAATAATTCTGACAAGTTTTCTAAAAGTGAAAACTTTGACCATTCAGCAGCGTTTTATTTCACTAGTGTGGGTTTCTAAAGGGCACATTTTTGTTTTTTGTGGAACAGAGAGAAAAAGATTATTCACACATGGTTACAGATGACATTCATCAGACTTGGTTTGAACATAATTTTGTTAAGAATTATGACAATTCCAAACAACATTGTTTTTGAGACTACCTTTGGCAAGTAAAAAAAAAAAGATATGTTTCAAGTTAAAGGGCAATCAATAGCAATATAGTACACTATAGGACAGTAACAAAATAGTATTTAATCTATTCCATTCCAAGTCTGATTCCCTCAATCCGAGCTTGCTAAAAGCATCCAAAGAGTTTCATTATTACACTCCTTACTACTAAAATAATAATTAATGATGAATGAAATGGCAAAATCTGCATATAGCCTATATTAGAAAAACAAAGTTAATAGTGCTCATGGAACTAAGCTGATTTACAAACTGCAGGGTAGCCTACTTAAGTCAAGTGTTAATCTAAATCTACAACACTGAACCCTTCTGTTCCAGGGTACATTGCCTTGTCTAAGCATTGTTGTCAGTAAAACTTGAAACATAACATCTAAATGTTATTGTCTAATTTCCTCTTCTGAAAAATGTATGTGTCAGTTTTCCCTCTCTGTGTTGAGTATATTTTTGCATGCCTGAAATAAAGGTTAACATGCATGGTCCATACATTGTTGTTTGGCTTTTGATGTCTGCAGTCAAGTTGATAGCATAGCAAGCATGGGACTAAAGTGAGCTTTTCAGCTGGAATATCACCATCTGGTGTTACCAACTTGTACAAAAACCATGGTTCACAAAGCCTTTACCTGTGGCACTTTACAGCCGTGAGCAGGACAAGAGGGGAACCATTAGGGCTGAAGTTAGCAAGCAAACTCCCTGTATAAATTCATTCTACATTTTTCATGGTCTTGGCAGCATGCATATGACTAATTGATGGCCTATGAAAAGGCACAAGCTCTCCTAGCAGATTTTGCACTTTAGTCAGGGCCCTCCATGCCTGATTACAAATTAATGGTTTGACGCCCAGCTTGGCCACCCACAACAGATCCTTAATGCACACACAGGGAGGTAATATATTGCACTAAAGACAGTAACAGTCCATTCAGTGTCTACTCCAAACCCAATATCCCATTCTTAATTCCATACTGAACTGTATGACCAAAATAAAAGTCAGCCCTGCTTCTGGTAACAATTTATGAATGGGCTTTTGAATTTGACATGAGCTGGAGGCCGGAGCTAAAGAGCGCAAACAAGCAATAACAAGACATCATGGCCCGGATTTATACCCTCCCATGGGCCAACGGGCTAGACAAAATTTCAGGGCCGCCCTGGGCAGCCCCCCCCCAAAAGAAAACAGAAAGAAAGGCAGGCAGGCAGACATACACTATAGTCGCTATGTGCATGGCAGGCTGCCATGCACAGCGACATTATGGGCTGTATTTTGCGTGTCTTAAGTACCAGGTCTTATTACCTAACTTGAGTAAACTAAAGACCTGGAGGCATGATCAATGCCATTTGGCTATTCTGAGTGGCCAAAGAGCATTGATCAAGCCTCCAGGTCTTTAGTTTACTCAAGTTAGGTAATAAGACCTGGTACTTAAGACACGCAAAATACCGCCCTAGGTTTCTACAGCGTCACTGTGCAGACAGCAGAGCAGAAGCTCTCAATGTTTTAACCATAATACTAAATAAATATACAATAACTAAACATAACTTTTTTTGGTGCCCCCCCCCGGGCTGCAGCCCACCCTAGCCCAATGGTTATCTCTCTTTCTCAGACAAGCCCTACTCCAGTCATGCCGGTTCTCCATACATCTGGCCAGCTCGTTGGTGCTTTGCGCTCCTGCGTCTTTCTTGAGTACATCCACATATGTTAATGTAGGACGTGCTTGCATGTAGGCACAAGATGAACACATTTATCATTAATGAAACCACTGCAATATATGTTAGAATCTATAAAACACTTTAAATGGGTAAGTATTCACTGAAGTGGATTTATGTGTATGAGATGTTGAAAATAATAATTTTGACTCAAAATTAGATCACAGCACTAGGTATCAACCTTTGTAATTGGGGCCCAGTACTTCTGTAATGTGTGTCAGCCACCTATAGTTGCCTCCTCTGGGACAGCATATGGTATGCATGAAAGATGTAATTATGCTACTTTTGCTATTCACGGTCTGTTTAAGGCCTTAGATAAGAACATCTTCTATTACTGTCCACGGAAATGATTAATAACTAGTGTAGTGACCGCATTGTGAGACAGACTTATCAGACACAGGTGACATAACAAGAGTGATGCATTTCCAGTGGTGAGGCCAGATTGTCAGCTTTCTAAAGAATCATGGGGAGCTGCTGTCAATCTCCAAAGTCCTGTAACATTATCTCTCCTCAGCACACCTGCGGCAACCAGCCTTTCTGCCGAGTGGGATTGGGAGAATCAATAGAGATACTTTCCTCTTGTCCTGGAGCCTGCCATCTTCAGTCGGCTGGATTTCAAAATCTCATTTGTCACACAATAGTCCTAAAGTCCTGTCCACAAGAAATAGGCTAAGTAAGACAAAACACTGGAAAAAGACTCATCTTGGGTTGTTAATAATAAATAAATAATAATTCAGGACCCCTAGAATATAATTCAAAAATCCTTTATTTTACATGAACAATTACATTATATTGAAGACTGACCTTAATAATTTGCTGCTATTTTTATACAAGATGAGTCTTTTTCCAATGTTTTCTCTTTTCTGTCAGGATAATTTTAACCATCTTCAAAGAGTGTCTTGACTATTAGATCTGTGATTACATAATCTATTGTTTCCAGGTGAACATACTGTAACATCACGTAGACTACTCCAATTCATTTCGGAGTGGTAAATATAGTACAAGGTCTTAACCCATTCTGGGCGGGAACCCCTTTTGGTGTTTTAAACATTGTTATAATTTATCTATTTTTTTTTAACCCATTCTGAACGGGCACCCATTTTGGTGTCGGCATCATGTTATGCTTTAGCTATTGAAAAATAGCAGATCTACAAGCTCATATCGCGCCACCGAGTGGCGCGATACGAGCTTGTAGGTCTGCTATTTTTGAAAAATCGAAGAGCGACTGACATTTTTAGAATCTGATCTCAGGTCAGAATGGGTTCATCAGACCAGTGTGTGTCCGGCGGAAACCTCGTATGAATCTGATCTCAGGTCAGAATGGGTTAATCGTGAAAATATTTATTTCAGGAAAATGGAGGATTTAGAAGATTTCTTTTAAATTTTTAGGTCAGGCCTGAGGATTCTGTAAACGAGAAACAATGGTATGGTAAAGTGTCAGTGTGGACATGACATTTTATACTATATAGATATATAAATCTCTCATAAATCTATAATTAAAACCCTGATACAGTATCTAGTACCTCTCCAAGAAGCCTGCCAAATGTTATATGCATCCTACTCCAATTTGCACAGAACCTCCAGAGGTAAATGAGGACAATGAATCAAGTTGGCTGTCTAAAGCCAAGAATAATGATGATAATCATGACAATGATGTGAGCACCCAAACTGATGAATGACAACATTCAGTAAACATGTTGCGTGAGTGAGTGCAGTGGCAACAGGTCTATGGCAGTAGCAGTGGCATCAGTGGCATGCCCTGATGATTGAGATGGGTCATCGTCTGACATCAACCTCCGGGTGCCGAGGGAGTACGCTGAGCATTGAGCATTGAGCAACCCGCTGTGGGACCACTTTAACCTCTCCCTGAGGCTGGGGATGGTGCCTCAACTCTGGAATCCTCCAACATTGTCCGAGTACCCAATAATTAAGGAACTCCCCTCTGTCCTCAATGACTAAAGGCCAGTTTATACAGGCCACAAGACAAGGACAATGCCACACATCGTTGCTCTGCTTGGTACACATACAAATAACTCTCTGGAGTAACATCCATTCTGAGGACAATACTTAATGATACTGTATTGATTTTCTCTTGATCTTTGGGTTTACTGCATTTGGGGTCATCTGTATTGATGCTGCGTTTTGCTCTTGGTATTTGCCTACATTCAATGCTGTCCTCTATACATCCTTTTAACAATCCTGTAACGATTCTGTGCTATTCCAGCCTTTGCAGATTATATTTATAGACCACGTTGATAGTGAAGAATCTCCATTACTTTCCCCACCAATATTTGATTTGACGACATATTGATAAAAGAATAACACTTCAGTCTAATGACACATTAACTTATAGATGTTTGGACTGATACAGTTGTCGCAAACCCAATTTACCAGATGACAGATGTACAGCCTAACCAAAGTATTTTGTCATTTATATCTGCTTTACATAGGTTGTTTTTGATTAATATCCCACATTGCTATTGAAAGTGTGTGGTGCAGTACCTCCATTTATATGGAGGTAAACGATATGGCTCCCCAACATAAGTACATGAGTAGCATTGCTATAGTATTGTAATCCCAAAATGTAGTACATTTTAGTAGTTCTTAGTGACCCATTACACTTTAAGAACAAATAAAAACTACTAAAATAGTGTTGAGTGCCTGACAACACCACACTTTGTACATACTGAATATGAATAATTTATTAATGCACATTTTACAACTGATGATTATTAAACCGTCCCCCTTCATTACTTTAAAAGACCATTCAACTAAAAATCCTTGCACCTCAAAATCAATGACATTCAAAATCAGATTAGCAGTCTCTTCAGGCCAAGCTCGGCACAAAGTCTTTCTCCAAGTGAGTGTTATCAATATATAACTATTTAACCACTTAACCACAAACCTTTCATTTTAGACTTTTTACACTTCACGTATGACATGCCCAAAATTGGGATGCCAGGGTTAAAGTGGTTAATATCTAGTCCTATAAGTACATTTTGGTCTCTCTGATCCCTGACTGGTGGTAGAACAGCACCCAACCACCAGTCCTCTTCTTGTCCCAGTACAAGTACAAATCAGGTAGCTTGGTTGGCTGATGGGATGAAACTGCTCAACAGCCTCCAGAGTTCTCCAATCACCAGGCGTCGTTTCCTGGAAGCTTCCGAGCTCCACAGAGCAGAGTAAATCCACTTCCTTTACAAAAGCTATTGACCACGGGGCCTGTTGGTCAGTGCAAAGCATAGAGCAGCAGCAGAATTGTGCAGACACCAATGACTCCACCGAGGATGAGGGAGTCTCGCCTCTTCCGCAGGTTGACTCGTTGGATGAGGTTGTTGATGGCTGGGAAACGGTCTAGAAGACGTGCATGTTAAGGGACATTAAAAATATACTAAATGACAGGTTAAAAAAAAAGTTCACGTTTCTCATATATTATGCTACAATTTTGGTTTGTTTGTGCGACTTCTATTATCCAATTGGCTCCGAACTTACTTGGCACAAACATTGTTCATGGGGTCTGCCCTTTGACAAAGTACCGGTACTTTTGTCAGACATTGTACAGTTTATGTAATATTCCATTTTAGGCCAATATTTTGACCACTGCCCATCAGAACTGCCGCCCAATGCTGCATTGTATAGAGCCATTGAGATAGATCTCCTTTCACTCCATCGGGTCACAAACGTAGCCTCATTGCTGCAACTGTTCTATCTCAATGGCTCTGGAAGTGTATACGTCACTGTTTGTCATCAATGTCCGACGTGCTTTAACACAATTCCATTAATTATTTGCCATGTTTGTTGTAGCTTATTATATTTGTATAATGACACCCTACAGTAGACTGTAGTTAGTGTGGTTGCCTATGGGCAACCATACTATTGCTTTTCTGCCCTTTTATTTATTTTCTTGGTTCTTTTTATACTAGATAAACTTTATTTTGTCGTGTTACTCCTCCCACAGTTGTCGCACGCACTCGAGCCATACTGTATGTCAAAACGACGGGAATCGTGAATCGTGTGCTTGTATTTTGCTAAGACATTTGTTGGATAGTTTAATTGATATTAATTAATTAGTGCATTACATTTCCCCATAGACATTAATGGGAAAATGCAAAAACTCACTTTCAAGTATTTTTTCCTCTGAGACCGTAAGGGCTATACTTACAAGACTTGGAGGAGAAATTCATAATAATTACTAAAATTAATTACCGTAGAAGTATATCGGTCGGCCTCATGGTGGCTCTATAACAGCCAACTTTACGTTTTGGGGTATAACTCTTGAACCGTAGGTCGTAAAATCTAAAAATGTTTTTTTCCCTGGATTCCTTGGGTCATGACGCATCTCCCCATATAGGCCACGCCCATTTGCGTCTAGATAGATTTCCCGCCATTTTGCATTTTGTTCAAAACACACTTTTGGATCCTCCACCTACATATTTTGTCCAAATCTCACAGAAATCGTTACACATGATCTCGGGACCTATCCGATTAAAACAGCACAGTCAGAATTTCGATATTCCGTATCGTTCGTCTGTAATCAGCTTCCGAAGTGAGTGGGAGGGGCCTATTTTACAAAAAAAGCCACAATTCACGCACGGAATGTCCGATCCATCCCAAATATGAATCACATGTCGAGGGTGGCTTAATCAACGCAGAGCCAAAAGCAATTCCATTTTCGACAGGTGCGATGTAGGCAACCACACTTTGCAATTTCCCAGAATTGCCTCTTTCTAGTTTATTTTGTGACTGTGGTGCTGGTGTGTAACAGCAATAGTGTCAGACCAATCACACACAATGGATGTCAATTTATCGTCAGAAGTAGGATAAATTCCATTCCCATCACCACTAAAGTCTGTGTTTAATTTGTTCATGGTTCATTTTGGTTGTGGAAAATAAGGAGGGAATAACTATATGAAACAACTTGCTCTGTGATTCATTAAAAAACGTTTTGCCCAAAGGGTGCTATTTTCTAGTTAAAGTATAGAACCACCAACACACCATGAACTTTATAGATTATTTTCAATTTCCAGCAAAGGATCTTTCTCATCATCATGTGTCACATCACAGAGATTTGAATTATTGTAAATTGTCTATTTTCATTTTTACTTTTTTCATGTGTACAGAGTGATAACACATGTTATAGAGGCTATTTTGCACTGATGAATGACAACACAGATGAAAACAGAGGTGTGTCTTGACCTTTGGTGTGACCATTGGGCACAAAACGATTGAAAACCACTGCCATAAGGATACTGGCCAAAGTGTTGACCTTGCTCTGGATGGACTTCAGCACTCCCCTTTGTGAGGTCATGTTTTCCTTGGTTGCCATGGCAATACTGGTGAGGAAGGGGAGTGGGGGGTGGCACAAGAGAGAGAGAGAGAATATGTTGAAACATAACATTGCAGTTCTCATCTCCACATGGTTGTAAAATGCTTTCAACCATGCACAAAAAAAATGCGATAGGTCCCACAAGTGTCATTAACCTGCCTAGCGAATGGACAATAGTGGTGGAAACACCATTAGTAGTGCAGCTATGGAAGGAGTGATCATTCAAAATGAGGTTACAATTGGACGAGAAGTAGTAGTAAATGCAGGAGATCCCAGCCTGCAGAGAATGATTCTTGTTGGGTGTAAGAAGAGTCAGTGGTATTTTCCTTCAGCTTAGTGTTTCTGTGCCTGATTTTCACGTAGCCGTGCATCGGTATCACACACCAGAAATAGATAAAAAAGATCTACAACATCAGAAGCTATTTTTGTCACATGACACCCATCTATCTATCTATCTATAAATGCACCAAGTCTGTGTGTATGTACAGTACGTCTGTAATCCACGTAACTCGAGAACCGTTCGTTCCACAGACTTCAAATTCATCACACGCGATCCACATCCCCACAGGGAGTGCTGTGCCCAGAGTCGGTCGGACCCAAAGTTGTCCAGAACCGCCACAAAAGGCCTGATCACCCCCCAACGGGCACTGTTCTAGTTTAATCAGGCATAAGTGTCTATACATGGGTGTATGTGGTACAGAATATGTGTGTAAGTAGTGCAGTACAGTTTGGCCCTGAATTTATAGTCGTATAGAATTGCCATCATAATGTACTTCTCACCCTCGAAGTGAGGCTTCAGCATCTTTGAAGGCAGGAAAGTGCATCTGGGCAATTGGCAGGAAAAGCCCAGCCTCTTCACTCTGCTTCTGTGGCATCGGTTACACAAGCTAATCAATATCAACTGCTAAAGCCCACATCTCAGCCCCTCACTGGAGCTGGTGATGCCGAGTGATAAGACAGAAGAAACCAGCTGCTACTGCATCCTACTCCTTCAACGCTATCCACTCTCACTATAGAAAGTTTGATCGTAGAAGACGCTAAAATGTTTTGCCGCATACAGGCTAATTCGGGAGATATTATAATTGGGCAGAGGGCTAACTAAATCTGTTTAAATCCATCTGGATACAACACAGTAACTTAAAGAGGCCATGGTCCCTTTCATTCGCAGGATTTTTTGTGAAGTGCTAATAAATCAAAAAGTCTATTTCACAGCACACTAATTCTCCATCTTATTTTAGCAGTGTGAAGGCTTCAGGAGCCCGGCCCCATTTAAAACGCCATCCCGCTAAGACTTCTTTAATTCATGCAGCTCACACCAGCTGGAGCATAAGCAGATGACATATCTAGGCATATAGTGTAAGTAAGATTAACAAACAAGGTTGGCTCTAATTGATTTGCACTTGCAGGTTTGATGATACAACAGTGAGGCCTCAGCCACGTGCCAAGCAGTTACTGTAAGTAGTCAGCCCTGGGGACAAGCTACAGTATCTCTAGTCCTGGGCGACAGGGTCCCAATGGAAGACAAGCTACCTCTAGTCCTGGGTGACAGGGTCCCAATGGATGACATAGATGTTACCTCTAGGTAAACAAGGATGTTTACATCTAGCTGGCAACTTATAAAAAAGCATATCGGTAAAACCTCCAAACAATAAAATAGCATGTGAGTGAGTGTCTATATACACACCCAAAGACATCAAAACCTGTGAACACAAACATAGACAATTTGTGTGTTAGAGTTAGGTTGCATCATTGTATGTTTAAGTAGCTTGCAAAAACAAGGGTCTCGATGTGTGAGGGTGTGTGTAGTCTACAGAGATATGGAGAGAGAGGGATAGACAGAAAGAGATGATATGACAGATAGCGATGATCCCATGCCATCCCTTGAGGGTTAAAGTTGCTGACAGTCCCCAGCTCAGGCCAGGGACATCTCACAGCTGTGGATCATGTTCACAGTGAGGAGAAACACATTTGCTGACTCCAACAGCTATATAGGCATTGTAATCATCATGATGTGAAATTTAAAAAGAATTGTTGATATGACATCCCAGCTCTGATGTGTAATAATTACACAAAAGCTAAACAAATCTAGGCTCTACCGTTTTGGATTTTACTTACTCTGAGATGTCACTGTACTTGCTTTTGCGTTAATGTTTATTATTATTATTTCTTTACATCACTGTTGTGAGTCGGAGAATCAATCTAGTCTGCCTGGTTACCATTACGATATGACATTTAATACAAAATCACAACCATTATGTGGTTTGATAATAAAATTAGGGAGGGAAACAGGAAGTAAAATTGGCTGAAGATAGGCTACAGGTCTGTAGGATCGGATACGTTACACAGTGGAAGAACTGATGTACAGTAAATTAACAACTACCCTTTTTTCCTCTGTGTATGAAGAAACAATCCAATATGTTTAGATTGATCTATTAATTCAATGTGCAACAATACATTGTAATCAATGAAAAGTGAAAACATTAGTTCAGATCATTATTCTTTGCAAAATGTACTTTCATTCAGCAAAATGTTTTTAAATGCACATCCCACATCATGGTTGCAGTTTGTCCATATTGAACAGTGCAACAGGTCCTTTCTTTTTACAGCCTTGTGAGCTGCCATCAGCCATCACTTTTGTTTTTTTTTAAAGAGTACCTTGTACCCCAATGAAACACAAGCATAATGATTGATGATATTTGGCTTCATTCACCAAACGTGGATAATCATATTTGATGATAAAGTGTGAATATTTTTGTTCATCAAATTGGTATGATATATGATATGATATAGTACGTTATTGTCAGTTTGCACTGAAATGTATAGTAGTACACCGTCCTGTTTATGCCCATGGTGGTTTTCTGTAATCTGAGATGTATTCTTTTCCATCTACTATTATACTACACTACTACTGGACAGCTGACAGTGCAGTCTCTACAAATGTTGCACTTAATCCTTTTATCCAAATCTGACAGCTCCACAGTGCCCTGTTCTTCAGTGTCCTGCCCTCTGCGTTTCTTATAAAAAGTACCTACTTGGGTTGCACTCAAAATTATAACATACTAGGGAATTAGGGATCCTAATAAACTAAACTAGTCCATGTTTTTCCACATAGCATTTCACTTGAGGATATAAAATAATAGCTTGTTAATTGTTTAGAGATACATTTCCAAAGTGCTGAATCAGCAAACTCACTAAATGATTAACGGTTATAGAAATACATAAATTAATCTAAACATGATGCGGCACTCAAGTCTAGTGCACTCTTTACATTATACGGGTTAGCTGTCAACTAATTGCATTTAACGGTCAACACAAAAAGTCATCAGCATGTTGATTTTAACATGCAAGGATTAGCTTCTAAATTCTACTATTCAATTTGTTTAATTGATCATGTCTGATTGTCTGTATGGTATATATACACTATACCCGAGATGACAATGTCTGGCTAAGCAACGGCTACTTTGTGCACTGATATAAGTGATCATCCTATCTACTGTAAGCCCCTCAATCAAATCAAATCTTATTATGGCAAAATGTGTGATATCAGCAACCTTAAATGACAGAAGTGATGTCTCACCTTATTGTGTCATCCATCAGCCGGTCAGAACTGTAAACAAGGAAAGAGAGGGAGAAAGAGGAAAAGGGGAGAAGAGAGAAAACATTGGTCACTAGTTAGCTACTATATGTTATTATAATAATTGCGAAAGGAATGCAGCAATATAATACTAAAAAGTCAAACTCAAAGTGGGGTCCGTGACGTGGACCTCAGGGATTCTTAGCCCCTTTTGGGACCCTAGTTTAGCTTGTCTGTATTTGGGATGTCGATGGCTAACTACTAACTACAAACTATGGTACAATAAAAGCATATCAGCATATGATGTATATTTGAGAGAGAAAAACTAAAAGGGATTTTATTTTTAGGCAAAATCGAACAGCCCTACTACTGTGGATTCCTGATGCAACTGTATGAGTACTGTATAACTTCTCAGTGTTGACACTTCTGGTGCAGTCAAGCACAAACGTATTAAACTTTGATTACATGTCATGTCCTGCACACAAGCTCATCTGTCAAAGAATAGCTTTCCCTCATATAAGCGACTCAACTCCAGAAAGGTCTGAGAAAATATGGCATTTTTTTATGGATAACACGGAAGAAACAAGCAAAGCCATATATTTTCTTACCAAGAAACAACACAATTACCTCAGCCATATAAAATGTCAGCCTCAGAGCTCTAAATGAAACACTTTTACTGCTGCATTCAATAAGCATCACACCTATGAAAATGTCAAGCAGTGAGTGACTTCCACCTTTGCTGCAATTTGACTAAAGTGACGTATTACGGTACAGTATATACTGTGAGAGAAGTATCAAATCCATCAATAAATTCCTAATAAAAAAAACGTCACACAGCAAACAGGGGAAATGGCATTACATTTCAGCAGTGATGTGGTACAAAGCGGGTTGATTTTCCCCTCCTAGTGCTCGTTTGTACACTGATTAACAGTGTGTTTGCTTGCTCATTACTGAAAAACTATATAACTAACTATAAGCAAGATTGACGAGTTATGTTAAAACAAAGAGTGCCAAAATAAACACAAATGGGTAGAAATACAAACGTATCACCAGCTTGGATGGGCATGTTGCCACTAAAGAGGCCATATGGTCTCATCTGACTGACACTGAAGCACACCTTCCAGACATTACATTCTGTAATAAACCGCTCAATCTAAAGCCTGTTTAAATCACCTCACTCCATTCTCTGTGAATGACTTGGCATTGCTTTCATTCATTTTCAGACTCAAGAATGGCATTGGTTGATGAAGACATTAAGCAAACAAGGTTAGAAAGAACTGTGTGACTAATAGTTAAAAATTGCTGTGATTCTGTGCTGACATGGCTATTGCTGGTCTCTCAGACTACAGAGGAACAGCCCTGTTTGTTGGAGAGGTTAATTGTGTGGGTCCACAACCACAACACCAGAAGGAGTTCAACAAACCATGTACAACCCAGATTCGGCACAAACAAGAGACTAAATTCATTTCACTCCTATGCCACCACAATGTGGAACACCCTACCAAGAGTCATTAAGACATGTGAATCCCTTGACTCCTTCAAAACCGCTCTCAAAGGGCACCTACAGACGGCTGCAATTCGAAACTGGCCCCCTGAAATCATCTCTTCTGTGGTGTAGGCAGGGGATCAAATGCCCCAAATATCCATACTTGAACTACACATGCTTGTACTACAAACACACAAAATGATGAATGCCGCTCCAGGAGCATCAGTGGATGCAGGCACTGCCATCTTTTGCCACCTGGTGTACTCAAAGAGACAGATAGATGACTGGAAACGTCCACAAGTGTGTAATGAGCCGCCCCTCTGTCTGACCTTCCAATTTTATGGTTAGAGGGAGGCAGCATTACATTGTGTGTGTGTGTGTGTGTGTGTGTGTGTGTGTGTGTGTGTGTGTGTGTGTGTGTGTTATTTTTAGCTGGCAAGCATGTCTACTGATATCAAGGTCTATGTGCTGAGCTAGCACTTTTGCGTTCCAACAAAAGTCGGGCACTCTTCCAGAGTTGTGGCAATATTTAGCTTGTCAAGAATTATGAGTGTAAAGAGAGCAATGAGAGAGGGGCAGTTTGATGAGCTATTACTGTAGATGTGGAAGGAATTAGGGTTTTGCAGAATGTTTAATTTAGTCCAACAGTTCAACCTTAGTTATGAAATAAAGGACACTAAACCAGAAAACCCAAGTCAAATCATTTTGATGATTAAGTTGATATCTGAGTGACCTGCATTGATAATTATCATCTTGTAGAAGATGATACACACACGCCCGCGGACCCCCAGCGAACACACACACATGCCCACGGCCCCCCAGCAAACACACGCACACGCCCACGGACCCCCAGCAAACACACACACATGACCACGGACCCCCAGCGAACACACACACATGGCCACGGACAGCGGCGTCAACTCCGGGGGTGCTCAGGCGCAGAAGCACCCACGGGCAAAATAATAAGCGGCCCCAATATCAATATGCAGAAGCAGAATATGCACCCACTGTCCTGACTGAAATGTCCCTTCCCCAGGCCAGTGGTCATGTTTTCATGCACGTAGTCACTGTAAGTCACATACCTTTACGGGGGGTTGTGGGCGCTTGGGCCAGATAGGTGTTGGGCCGCTGCCCATGGGCATTCAAATGCTATTAAGGTGGCTTTTGTTCTGCTGCCAGGTAGAGCGTATAAATGTTGCATACAGTACAGTACAGGATTTATTTCCATTTGACTACGATGATGAAGCACCCTCCAGCCAAGAAGAGATTTGTCCAGTCCATGCTACAATTCGGCGCCGCCGCCGCCGGCTAAAACACACCCTAACTAGTCCTTAATATCTACGGAAAACCCACCAATAAGCCCTTATCCAACACAAATTAATTAATTTTTTCTCAAGCCGCACAATTTCACTGGAGCGCAGCGCTTATATGTACGCAGACAGCACATGATACAGGCCTACGCATGTCCCGTCCCAAACACTGAGGACAATGAGGAGGTAAAGTAAACTTGTTTATAATGTGTCAATTATGTATAATGGTGCGCACTCACCATGAATCCAAGCAGAGGTCCTCACAAGTATAGCCGCCACAGTCCCAATGGCACGTGAGCAAAAAGTTGATATCTAACTTTGGCTATAATCAGCCAAATCTCAACCGATTGGTATAATTCCAAATGGTATACACTCAATGAAATTTATATTTTCCATTTTTCATGGGTGTATAAGTCATAGAGCCAGAGAAAGGAGAGATATGGTAGGGGAAGCACTAACCCCTGTTAGCCATGCAGCCTATATGTTTCATGAGCTGTGGTGGCTTGCACTCTCTCAATTAGGGATTTAGTGGTTAATTTCACTGATGTGTACAACCTTTATTCAAATAGTTGCAAATGTATTAATTAAAAGACTGAGCATGTATGTTTGATATAAGGCCATCATGTCATTTAACACTAATTCTTTACTGTAATATTGTCTGGGCTGCTACATATTCAACAAATCTCACTAAATTACTCTTTATTAAATATTCACTATCACCCATTGACAAAGTAAATGTTTTTCAGACCTGTTTATTTATGTTTCACAATTTTTTCCGTGTTACTTCTGACATTCACTCCACCCCACAAGGCAAAGAGATGATTTTGAATTACCCTATTGTCGCACTTCCAAACATCAATCTTTCATCAAATTTAGAGGCCCTCATCTATGGAATTCCCTAGATGCGTCACTTAAATCCTCATTATCCTTGCCAATATTCAAGAAACATCTAAAGAATTATCTTATTTTTTCCTCTCTGTAGATTACATGATTTACTTTGATGTGTTATATTTTCTTTTGTGTGTTTGTTGTTGTATTGTTTATTTCCCCTTTTTGTGCAGTCTGTGTTTTTATTTCTTTATTGCACAGCTGCCCGTGTGCGGTTAGGGTTAGGTTAGTGTTTTGGTAGGGTTTCAGACTAATGACTTTCGGACTCTCATGCCTGCACCAAGGACTGTCTAAAGAGGACAAGAAGCGAAGACCGTACGGGCGCTCACATGGTGCTCCATGGAAGGAAAGAAACATGCGCAGTTGCAGACCAAGGAAGCTGAACGCGGAAGTGTTGGCTGCATAAAGCCCATTGCGCATGTTTCTTTCCTTCCATGGAGCACCATGTGAGCAACATGGCGGCGCCCTTACGGTCTTCGCTTCCTGTCCTCTTTATACAGTCCTTGGCCTGCACCCGGAACAGAATGGCGGAAAAGGGCAGGACCTACAAACTGTATATGGGAATGATCCAAAGAATCCATGGCCATGGCCAGTTCTTCATTGGCCTACACGACATAATCCCCAGCCTCATGCCATTCCGGTAACACGGAGATAACAATGAAATTGTTCTGATCCAATTTTACTTCAATGGGTGGTTGGTAATCTTGTCCAGGTCATTGGAGTGGTCAAGTATTGACACATGGCATTTGTCATGGGCCAATCCATGTCTTGATCTACTTATTGATGTATTTATGTAACGATTTGTTAATGCTTAACAGCTTTTAATGCTCGATTCCCTGGATTATTTTCTAAAGTTGGGTTGATATCATGCCGTAATACTTATATAATAGTTTCTATAGTCTACACATTTTCTTATATCAGGATGTTGCTGAAAATAAATAGCATTATCGTAGCCTGGGCCTGGAATTGCTTCCCCCCCATCCATAAATTCACTATTTTATAGTTTTTGTATGACAGCGGTACAACATTTGCAAAAAAAAAAAATAGCCCTGCTTCTACACGAAGGTGGGAGAGGCAATACAGGGGCAGCTGGAAGAGAAAAGTGAACCCTCAGCTGTTGCCCGTCTGCTCATGGTGCACACCCTGTAAATCACAGCTTATATAGAGGCATACATAGGGAGGGGAGGTGCTGTGAGCTGCGGCAAATACTGATTCATGGCGTTTTCATATGCATCAATGAGATGGGCCACAGGATTTATACATTGCACGTTCTATCAGGATAAAGTTGCACTGAAGGGGAGAGAGGCTTTAGCTATTGGTTTGCATGTGTGTGTGTGTGTGTGTGTGTGTGTGTGTGTGTGTGTGTGTGTGTGTGTGTGTGTCTGCAGTGTTGCTGCACTGGGTGACTTGCCTTTCCCCTGTAGGATGGGGCTCAAGTCTGCTGCAGTCATTAAATTACTCATTAGAACCCACGTACTGTGATAAACCCTCTCTCTCTCTCTCTGTCTCACACAGACAGAGAGACACACAGACACACGTGTGTGTACAGCCCGCACACCAAACTAATATAACTAACATAATTTCAACTTCCCTATAAAATAAATCAAATGGGAGTATTACAAAACATATATTTATTTTTCATGAATTGAAATTTAGGGGTTAGAGGTTGGGAGTCTTGGGACAGGCACCTTCCAATAGGAAGTAACATAACAAGGATGGTTTTTATATATTTAATTTTATATTATCTCAATTATTGTATTGTATATGTATTGTGATAAATTAGACCACACTATGACATTACTACAGTGAAAAGTCTGAACACTAAATTGTTTTTTTTTTCATTGTGGGACTGCAATTTGAACCAATTCGGTAGAATGGCCCATATCAAACTTCAACAATACATGTACTTTCCGAGACTTGTATATAGATGGCCAATTTGCAGAATTTGGAGATTTGTGTGCAACCTATTACCTGCGACAATCTGACCGGTTTAGTTATTTTCAGGTTCGACACTTTGTTAAAACCCACTCTCCAACATTCCCGCAGTTAACTATGCGGTCGGGTGTGGAGGTCTTTATGCCTGCAGCAAGCCTAGCTAGAGGTGTTGTTTCTTGTCTCTATGAGACTATCCCCCGCAGAGACCCGGGTTTGGATAAGATCAGGGCAGGCTGGGAGGCCGAATTTCCATCGCATTGAATCGCATTTTCAGATGAGTGGTGGGAGCAGGCAACGGAGAGGGTTCATTCTTCCTCTTCCTGTGCTAGGCTTAGCCTCATTCTGTTTAAAGTTCTCCACAGAACTCATTACAGTAAAGCAAGGTTATCTAAAATATATCCGGGCATGACGGATAGTTGCGATAGATGTTCACAATCACCAGGGAATCTGTCCCACATGTTCTTGTCTTGCCCCAAATTGATACCATTCTAGAAATCTTTCTTTGACATAATTTCTGAAGTGCTGGAGACAACCATTTTGCCTTGCCCCCAAATTTCAATTTTTGGAATCCCGGAGGAGGATGTAGTTTTACCCAGAAAGCAACTTAATGTTATTGCCTTCGCCTCATTAATCGCCTGCAGGAGGATACTTTTACAGTGGAAGGCTGAGTCCCCTCCCTCGGCTAAATCATGGTTGATTGATGTTATGTCCTTTCTGAAACTTGAAAAGATCAAATTCACAATTCGAGGTACAACCATTGGCAACCTTTAATATCGTATGTAAGCAGTTTAGAATCACTTTCACCTGACTGAAGACACATGGTGTTGGTGTGCGGATCTCTACTTGGTGCAATATATATAGCATAATATGTCGGAAATCATTACACATGAGAGTCGAGAAATTAGCCAATTAAGCGCTTTATCTCTTTATATGTATATATATATAGTTTTTCTTTTTTTTATTATTTATATATATATATATATATATATATATAATTATTTTTATTTAATATTACTTTGTTTTATTTTTATTTACCTGTTTGTATTATTGTTAATCTTACCCCCCATTGAAGTTGTTTATTAACCATAACCATGTGATCCCTTTCTTTGTGTCTTAGTATGTCTGTATGTTGTGTGTATTGCTTTGTACTCAAATTATTGTTTTTTATACCTGTGTTTGTATGTTGTTTATATGTCTGGCCTCATGGGGAAAGATGGTGGGTGGGTGGGGAGGACTGGGAAAGGAGTTGTGGGAGAAAATGTAAAAAACGAAGAGTCGTATTCTCTTTCTGTGAAAACTGCATATGATGTCAAACTCTTTGAATAAAATGTACTTAAAAAAAAAAAAACAATACATGTACTGCCTCTGATGCATTCCCAACTTGCAGTTTGGAGTTGTCCGGTGCAAGGGCACCGGACTAGTACATAATACTGATGTGAGGTATGCTGCTGAGATGGTGAACAATGGCAGGGTGTCATTATAATTTCCTGTTTGCTAATTCACAACTACTACTACTACTTTGGTGTTGACATTTATGAAAAGGCTACAGTGAATTTGGTTCATGGAAGTTGTTGTAGGCTATGTGGGGATTATCCGATGCGATCTGACATGTATCTTGCCTTGCACCCCCCCCCCCCCCCCAGCCCCTCCCACCCCTCACTGGGGAAAAGTCCGTTAGTAGTAGTGCAAGCCTGGCTCAGGGAGTAGGACGCCCCTGCCTTGCAGAGTCCCTAGGCACTTTGGACTTATCATGTCCTGTGTTTTCGAAATCATGCACCTTGTCATGGGTGATTTCTTGTGATTTTCTTGGGTGATGTGGGTTATGCCAAATGGGTGTATAGGTGACATTGTTTGTGGTGCTCTATATCAGGGGTTCCCAACCTTCATATTACCATAACATGTTTGCGGATCGGCGTGGTACTGCACCCAACCAGCATAAAACTAGCTGGGTGCAGGTACAGTATTAAACTGAGCCTTCCATGACTTTGGTCTGATGGAGATTATATACTTCCAAGAAAACTTTGCCCATTTGAACACACGCTTGACGTCAGGAGTGTACACTTTATATATATATATAATGTACACTTTATATATACAGTATATAGTATATGATGTCCTCACATCAGAACAATGGGGCAAACAAATTGGCAATATTTCCATTTAAATCCTACAACCCCCTCCCCAGTCCCCATAATGGAAAATTGGCTAATCTGACACCTGTCCAGATTAAAAAAGAACTAGAACTGCACTCTGTCGAGTGCATACTTGCTTGTTGCACACTAGTAGGCCATAAATGGCCAACTAGTGCGCAAGCAGAGCGCGCATGTAATGTTTTCGCCCGCTGTAAACTGCCAAATCTCAGTATCTCTGTGAAGGAATGTTTGAAATGATTAATGTTTAGATGTAATTATTTGCTACCTACTATACATGTAAACATTTAGTATTAAGTATGATTCTAGTTTCTATCTATATAAGAAATACTGTTTTATCGTTGTAGATATATTCTGGATCCCTTTTTTATTCAGAGAAAAATAAATCACTTATATGTGTTGAAAAAAAAAGGTATATAAACTGAATTAAAATATGTTATACAGTATACTTTTTCTGTAAACGGTGGAATCTCAATATCTCTGTGAAGGAACATTTGAAATGTGTAATTATTAGGTGTAACTATTTACTACCTATCTAATTTATGTATGTAAACGCCTATAAAAAAAAGTATATAAACTGAATTAAAAATTTAATTTTAATTTTAAATCTATTTCATGTTAGACTATAGTGATATTAATACTAAATCATGGTCAGAGTAATATGTGTCTCTAACTTCAATTTCTATAATAATACTTTCACATTTGTTAAAATATACATGATCTAAAATATTTCCGTAATCTGTAGTTGGATTTGTATTTAATTGTTTAAAGCCTAATTTTGACATGTAGGTCTTTATACTTCTTTCTATCTTAGTATTATGGTCTTCATTGAAATCTCCTATTATCAAAATTGCAGAAGTCGGAGATGATATATACTGTACCATGTATTCGAGAAATGTGTTTAATTTTGAAAGCTCTGTTTTAGGTGATCTGTACATAAGAATGATATATAGATTTTTATCTTTTACATGTATACATATATGTTCTACTTTCTCTAATATCCTGCTTTCAGTTGGAATTTCTTCAATGGAAATATCTTCTTTTATAGCAAACATAACTCCCCCACCTATATCTTTTTCTCTATATCTTTTCCTCATCCGCAGAAAAACATCAAATCTGTGCCCGTATTGCTGGATCAATGATGACGAAATTACCATATTTCTTACGTCATCATTTAGAGCTAGTCATACACGTATTTCTTACGTCATCATTTAGAGCTAGTCATACATCAAATCTGTACCCATATTGCTGGACCGATGATGACGAAATGACCATATTTCTTACATACACACCACGTACTCTAGTCCCAGCAGATCAGGCACAATTTGGTAAATTATTTTTTTATTGATTATGTATATAGTATACGTATGACTAGCTCTAAATGATGACGTAAGAAATATATATAGTATATATATAGTATACTGTATAAAGTGTGTAGTTGTAAGTTGATTAGCGGTATTCTGTGGTCACTTTGGTCCAAAAACCGTGACAGCCGTTCCGCCATTTCAGGACCCCCCCAGAAAAACATCAAATCTGTGCCCGTATTGCTGGACCAATGATGACGAAATGACCATATTTACAATTTACAATTTAGGCATTTAGCAGACGCTCTTAATCCAGAGCGACTTACATTTAAGCAAGAACAAAAGCATGGGAATACATCACATAAAAGCATTTATCATGAAACATGCGTAAGCTAAGAAAGTAACAGTGGAATATCTATATAATGAAACTATACATACATATAATGAAACTATACATACACTATACATATAATACTATATATACATATAAACTATACATATTTACTACTATGCTATACATATGTACTATGGCGTGCTATGACTAAATACAATACAATTATAGTGCTGTCTACATAACATGCTATAAGTCTGTATCAAATGCTATCTAAGGCAACATAAATGCTATCTAAGGGGGTAGGGTAAGTGCTATGGGCCATGATGGAGTCTGAAAAGGTGGGTTTTCAGGCTACGGCGGAAGATTGGGAGTGATTGGGAGTGATGCTGCAGTTCTATTTCTTACGTCATCATTTAGAGCTAGTCATACACATACACACACATTTGAGGCTTACGCAGAAAAACATCAAATCTGTGTCCGTATTGCTGGATCAATGATGACGAAATGACCATATTTCTTACGTCATCATTTAGAGCTAGTCATACACGTATTTCTTACGTCATCATTTAGAGCTAGTCATACATCAAATCTGTGCCCGTATTGCTGGACCAATGATGACGAAATGACCATATTTCTTACATACACACCACGTACTCTGGTCCCAGCAGATCAGGCACAATTTGGTAAATTATTTTTTATTGATTATGTATATAGTATACGTATGACTAGCTCTAAATGATGACGTAAGAAATATATATAGTATATATATAGTATATAGGCATATACTATATATGTATACATATATACTCTATACTCTATACTGTATAAAGTGTGTAGTTGTAAGTTGATTAGCGGTATTCTGTGGTCACTTTGGTCCAAAAACCGTGACAGCCGTTCCGCCATTTCAGGACCCCCCCAGAAAAACATCAAATCTGTGCCCGTATTGCTGGACCAATGATGACGAAATGACCATATTTCTTACGTCATCATTTAGAGCTAGTCATACACGTATGTGTATGACTAGCTCTAAATGATGACGTAAGAAATACGTGTATGACTAGCTCTAAATGATGACGTAAGAAATATGGTCATTTCGTCATCATTGGTCCAGCAATACGGGCACAGATTTGATGTTTTTCTGGGGGGGTCCTGAAATGGCGGAACGGCTGTCACGACAAATGGACCAGGCCGATCACATTACTTGCGCGCTCTGCTTGCGCAAGTAATGACACCCGTGTGAAGTAAGTGGTGACCCAGTTCCTGCGAGCCACCCTGTGTCCGAAACGGTCGAGAAATGACAGAGTTACCGTGTGGGGGTCCTCGGGGGTCCCCGGAACATCCAGACCCCCAGGAACGCTCCCAGGGGTCCAGGCCGGTTCCGGCGAGCCTGAAACGGTTGAGATATGACAGAGTTGTGGGGGTCCCCAGGGGGTCCCTCTACTGTACTGTACTGATACACATGAAATGCAATTTCTGTGCTCAGACACAGCCAGCCAGCCACCCAGCTACCCAGCCAGCCAGCCAGCCAGCCAGGCACACACAAAGCTACTTACCCCCTTATGGCTATTGACGTAATTGACGTAACGAATAAAAAAAATCCACCATTACCCTTGACGTAAATGACGTAATCGCTTTATTCCCTATAATCGGGGGCTTAATGTAGCAAAATGTAGCAACCTTTAGCTTGTTTGGCTATAACGGCCGATGTAATCTACCTAAAACCGTCCGAAATCCGCACGCACTAACGCAGTCTTTATGTGCATCGCTGCGTAAAATGCAATATTTGGGGCTTGATTAGAGCTTAATTTGACACATGTACAGTAACACATTGAAGAAAGCTAGCGGATGTTGTGATCGACTGACCGGAAATGACATCGCCAGACACGCTCAAAATCGGCATAATGGTGAAGTTACCGCCACCATCAGGACTCGGTGTCTAATACTATAGGATTACCGTGTTAGAATGAGATATAGTGTATGTCACAGACTTTTCTATTGGCAAATAAAATTATGAATTAAACATATGAATAGTGCAGGTAGAAGGCACAATCTACTGCCATAAGAGGGTTAAGGAAGTGGTTGCACTACTTAACAACTAAGAAAGCAATTGACCTCAAATGGTCCAAAGACTGTGTGGACTACGGTGAACTGCTGAGTAGTCGAGGGGAACGAGTTGCCTGAAAACGCCCCACTGCCGTGTCTCTGTGACAGGCAAGTGAAAGGGAGGCTGAACGGAGCAACCCTCCCCATCCTTGCTTTCCCAGAGCTCTCCCTCTATCCACTTGTATTGATTACATTAGCATTTCAGCCAAATAGCAGCTCGGGACTCGCCGGGGGACTGCACTAGGCGGGCAGAGGGCCAGCTGCATAGAACGTACTGCTATGCATGAGCCTGAAAGATAGAGAAAGAAAGCAAGAGTAAAGAGAGAGAAACAAGGACATTTATAGAGGGCGGTAGGGAGGCAGAGTTGGTGAGAGATTATAGGGGATAGGGAGAAGGAGAATAGTGACTGCCTGGTCTGCAGAACAATGAGCCATACTATTCTGTTTAGGAATGCAGTCAATCCTGCAGCAGACATGCTTTTGGATGTGAAAAAGATGTCAAACTAAATGCATAAGTAATCTACAAAACCTATTGCAGAACAATAGGCTTGATTAAAGGGCTGCTTAATCACAAAACCGTACACTCCCAATTTTGTTAACGCCATAAATAGGTGAGAGCACATACTATTTAACAATAGTATGTGTTAAAAAGAAATGTATTGTACACCTACTGTACATGCAAGAGCAAAGCGGGACAGAGGCCAACTGCAAACTCATTCTTTGACAAATAGCATGAACACACCTCACTGTGCTTCGACTTTTTTTGAGGAGTGCAACCACTCCTATAGACAGCTGTGTGTGTCCCTGGCTGGGTCTGTCCGAGCACGAAAATAGCGTTTGGTTGGTTTTCACAACCAAGTGTCACTGTTGCGCAGCCACACACACACAGCGTTCCTGTGGGTCTCCTGTGGAACTTCCGTGGACCCCCCCGGGAACTCTCACACAGATTTGTACAACTCACTTCACACAGATGTGATTTCCCATCCTGATTGGCTAAGATTGGAAGTTTGCAGGAGTGCTCTGTTTAGAACAAAGTGCCTCAAATAACACAGCATGCGATTTGTGAAATTTTGCTCTCACTTTATCACTAGGCCAAGGAAGAAATTTCACTTGAAGAATTTCAAATCAGCCTCAAGGTGGTGCTATAACAGGCCGATTCATGTTCTTACCTGCACCTACAAACGTTTTGCCCTGCATTTTTCACATCTGACTTTTATAACTCCACCAGGAGGCAGACTTATGTAAAACACATATTTTGATATTACTCAAATTTCACATGACAAATTTCACATGATCTTTGTTTTTTCATATTCCATCCTAATTGGCTAAAAGTAAATAGGCTCTAAACAAAAAGTCCATAGACTTGGCTGCCATATGACGTAATTTCAAAAGCCAGACGATGGAAACCTCAAAAACCTGAAAACGGATAATCTGTAAATATAGGAAGGGAGAGCTGGGCTAAAAGTAAAATGGGACAGTATAGATAGATGGAGATGCTAATAGGGAAGGAAATGGGTATAATAGGGGAGATAGCAGTCAAAGAACGAGAGATAGAGAGAGTAGAGGAAAAACCAAGATGAAGAGGAAAGAGAGTGTGTCAAACCCTCAAAGTGAGAAGAATCTGTTTCTGTTTGACAGTAAGTCCTAATCACCATGGTGACCGCAACCATTAGAGCAGTTACACAACACAATGGACTCTTAATGGACAACAATTATTTGTTTATTCATGAACACTGTGGCGTTTAAGGAAGAAAAATATGGAATATGGGGAGAGAGTACAAGGCTACATTAACAGCTGATCACATAAACCTCTGTAAAAAAAACGGTCTCATTACCACCTCTGATCTTCCTAAAAAAAGGACACATTATCAACTAAAGAAAGTCATATCACACTTTTGGGGCAACAAAAATGCCCTCCCAACTTCCCAAGTCATGTCAGGACACAAATATGACTACAATAAAAAAAAATGCAGGCAGCGAGAGGAAGACAAAAAGGTAAACGAAACGGAATGTATTTATAGAGTCACTTTAACCAGCCAGCCAGACTCCCTCTCGACAGCCCTTAGTGCATGTCTTCCCCCCATTTCCTGTCAGCCTAAATATAAAATAAAGGTGAAAGCAACAAAGAAAACATAATAAAACAAAAAAGAAAAAGTTGGGAAAGCCTGGACTAGTGTTCATGATTTGTGTATTTGTTTTCTAAAATAAATGGGCCCCTCCCACAAACTTTGGAAACCAATCATAGCCAATAGAAATGTAATACTAAAACAGCTAACCGATCACATGACACCAGAGAGAATGTGGTCTGAATTGTGTTACACATCTTTATAGGGAGTTGTGTCATGAATGATCCTTCGGTTCAATAGGTCTAGGCCAAAACGTGAAGTAGACTGTTATAGTACCAACATGAGGCAGATTAGAAAAACGTAGCATCATATGATCAGTGTCATTGAATCTTCAGCCCTCTTTTCTCTTTTAAATTTTAATATCCAACAGCCGGTGGTGTGAACAATAAATATACGGCCAATTACTGTACAGTAGTATTAACTTTGGTTGTACTCATAAATAAACCATTCATAAATAAATGTGTCTGGGAAAAACTCAAACTCATCCATCCATCCATCTTCAACGGCTTATCCGTAGTCGGGTCACGGGGGCAACAGCTCCATAGAGAGCTCCAGACTTCCCTCTCCAGAGCAACATTAGTGACTTCCTCCTGGAGGATCCCGAGACGTTCCAAGGCCAGTGAGTCGATGTAATCCCTCCACCTGTGCCTTGGTCTGCCCCGGGGTCTCCTCCCAGTGGGACATGCATCAAGGACCTCCCTAGGGAGACGCCCGAGAGGCATCCTAACCAGATGCCCAAACTCACCCCTACTAAAAAAGCAGCACAATGATTGAGCACAATGGACCACAAACACCCAGGGATTTTTGTGTTAGGCCTAAAAAAAAAAAACTTTGGTTTCCGATTTTATTTTTTCGTGGGAAGGATGGGTAGCAAGGAATTTATTTTATTTTATTTTATTTATTTATTTTTTCGTGGGAAGGATGGGTAGCAAGGATTTAAAAAAAAAATCCTACGGCAATGATGGATAGGCTTCTACATATTTCATATTTTGGCTATGTGAAATAACTGTGGCAGTTTTAATGGTTAATACAACTTTACATTGTTTTCATTACACAGTGACATACCTGGAGTAGAGGCAGCAGGTTTAGAAAATAGGGTTGCTGATATTTTCTGCTGCCCTGTGGTTGGCTTTGGCAATTCTTTTGGTGGCATTTTAATGTGCGGTGGCAGTGGCACCACAACACACACGCAACAGAAACACAACAATATCGGCGTGTGTTATTCAATGTGTGTTTGTGTTTCCCATTGAACCGGGTCTGCATGTCACGTTAAAACATGTTCCCCTGAATATTTCTGTCGGAGGCAGCGCGGTTTAGTTGAGAGAGTTGCGACATCTCCGTTCACTGCTTATTCGTGGGGCTGCATGCGTCATTGATCAGTCCATTGTCGTCACTCTCTGTCTCTAAACGGCTCTAGTCTAGAGGCTGCGCTCCGCTCCCCGGTCAGAGCTGAGCAACATGGCGGCGCACAGCGCGCTGTGTTGACAGTGTTGTTACAAACGATAGTGGTTCTACAACTATTCCTACGTGGATTAATTTTTTTATAACGTAGGATGAGGTCGCGTGTCCCGATGGTCTCATCAAAGAGAATTTTAATGATCAAAGACCTTTTTGGTCTTGACTCGGTCGTATTCTGAGCTTTTTTTTTTTTTTTTTTTTTTTTTTCACCAAATGCCAATAAAATAATATGGGTCGCGCATATTTAATAGAGTCGGTCGGCAACCGGAAACCAAAGTTTTTTTTTTTTAGGCCTTATCCTGTTAGCATAACCTTTGACTGTACTACCTGTACTGTTAATAAACATGTTAAGTATTCAATCAATCAATCTCCATTTCATTTTATAAAACTATAGTAAATATTAGTAATTGATTGTTGCTTTTTGAATAATTTGCCATCTTATATCCAAGTGATAGCATTTCTCACAGTGGGCAGAACGCTGATATGTTCTTCTCTAAGTACCTTTTTCCCCAGACAGGACAGAGCGGTAGGAAATGCTTGGCTCATAGCGAGACACAGCAAACCTCTTTAGACCATTATTGTGGCCAGTAAACCATTTCAACCCCCTTCACTTCAGAGCCTCTTTCCTGTTCTCTGGCTCTAATAGAACGAATCAAGTGTAACCTAATGCTCATCTCCTACCAGCCACTCTCCCTGTCCAATCTCTGTCATTGGTCTGGGGAAGCCCTGTTAGATGGACTGTGGTTTATTAAGCTAACGGAATTAGCAGTATCCTGTTCAGTTCGACTGGACTGGCATGCAGCAAGCATGGATTTCTACAGCAAGTGGATGGCTACAGACAACATGAGAGAAAGGCTGTGCGATGTCTCCCCCTAGCCTTGCTGTTCCAGGCTCATATTTCTTAATTAATGTCCCTGTCAGCACACTGACAGGGACATTAATTAAGTAGTTCTTTTATGTTTTACTAAAATACAGGACATTGCCTGATGCTTTAGTAATTTGCCCTAGCTGACATACAATGCAGAGTACTAGTATATAAGTGATAGTTACAGGGGCAATGTATATGAATATAGGTGTAAGTAAGTACTAAGTACGTAAGCCGGAGAGGCTTATTGTCAGTATCGGCCAAGAACTGAACTGAAAGGAGATGGATTGCTGAGGTGGCGCAACACCTACCAACAACTCCCAGAACTTTAGGGATGCACCGATCCGATACTCGTATCGGAGATCGGCGCCGATCCAGGCTAAAATTCTAGATCGGGTATCGGATCGGTGGCCGATCCATTATCCGATCCGATCCGATAATTATGTGTAATTACAGTATGAAAACAACTCTACCTCCTCTGTGACACAGCAGTGTAGTATTGACAGTATAACATGTGGAATGCAGCCAGGCTAGCCTGCGCACACATTAACCTGGTCTAATTGTTGCACAGTTATTTAATAAATAATTCAGTGCATCTATATCTGTGTTTGTTACATTTTGTTTTACAAAGTTGGGAAAGTAATGTTTAAGTCAAGCCTTGATGTTGCCTTACACAAAATAATGATTCCAGACTCCACACAGTGAGGCATACAGCTTAATAGGTTATTACGTTTCTTTGTGGGGGGTATCGGATCGGTACTCTGTATCGGCAGATACTGGACCCCCATGTATCGAAATCGGTATCGAATGCCAAAAAGCCGGATCGGTGCATCCCTACAGAACTTACCGCACGACTTGACGCACCCAAGCCGCGCTACTCATATGCTGAGTTGGAAGTGCCCGGGAACAAACCCCTGACCTGTGGTTAAAACTAGATCTCTACCGACTGAGCTATGCGGACACAAATATAGGTGTGCCTTAAGATTATGACTTGTCTTTTGATTTGCCTTCAGCACAAAAAGTTTGAAAACCACTGGAATTAAGTAATAGTATGAAATACACTTGCTTTCATGAACGCAAATGAGATTACAGGTGGAAATTCAGTCGTTATGTGTCACATCTAGGAAAACCTTGGTTTCAACTTAAATCATAAGGCAGTACTCCTTTCAGTCTGTGGCAGAAAATGAATGGTGAACCAATTTCAAAGGTAGACCACTCAGACTGGTTTATAGTTCTCATGCCCATTTATTGACTCTGATGAGGCTCTCCAAGGCCATTCAGCGTCAGCCATGATGAACACTGCTGGGTGGGGTTTTTTCCGGTGTGTGTGTGCCCTGCTGTTTCACTTCACACATAGCCTCATACTGTAAAATGCCTCTCACACTCTCATGGCTGCATAGATATGCAAATAATGACTGCTAGAATTTTTTTATCACATGCTGTTCATATTGGGAGAAGGCTGCTATGCGGGCACATATCAACAATTCATTTAATAAGACTGACCAGCCAAGGCTTACACAAATGCCTATGTAAATGGCAAACTGTGCGATGCTTTGACCTTTACGTTTTATTACCATGTTGTTAACTGCAGGATTATAATGCGTGGAAGAAGAAAAAAATTGCCTAGCTTACCATGCCCATATATTCTTCTAACTGTCTGGAACACAAAATGTTTTCACACAGGACTAAAAGACAAGGTGCTCAAAACAAATTTTGTTTTTTTAGCCTGATTAAAACCGCAATAGGTGGAGCTTAAAAACAAGAAAAACACAGCTTCCCTTAGGTGGTGGCAAGAGGGCTGATTAAGAGAGAGTGAGGCAGCGAGAGAGAGAGAGAGAGAGAGAGGGAGAGAGAGAGAGACAGAGACAGACATACAGTACCCACCACCATCCACTCACATGCAAGCACCACCAACCACACCACAATACACTTATGCCCAAGCTCTGAAAACAACCACTCCCAGCCCCACACATGGAAGAATCACACCCTATGAGCACAACATGCATAATGAGCTCATCAACATGCTCAGTAAGCTTTACACCAACTGGTTCCAGGCCAAAACTACTAGTGGAATATAATTCCAAAATGGATTACAAACCTTATAGACTCAGTGAACACAGTATTACGATGGAGATATTCCACCATAGGCAGACATGGCTCCCAAGAGAAGACAGACTATGCACCCACTGCACACACAACGAGGTAGAGACTGAGCTACATTTCCTAGCCGTCTGACCACTGTACCAAGACATCAGAGACACATACTGTCCACTCTCCACTGTACCAAGACATCAGAGACATGTACTTCCCACGGATTACAATCACCCAAGGAGAGTATGAAAACATTGAAATACTGCTGTCAACTTTCAAAAGTATAAAGCGTCTCCTATATGGATGTATTACTATCTCTGGCAGAAAATTCACAATCTTTTTTTTATAGTTTCACAAGATAGTATTACTCAAAGTGTTAATGTAACACAGCTCTGTTTACACGTTTATTTTATTGTTTTATCTTGATTGTTTTGTTCCACTTTCGCTTTGGCAATGTAAACGTATGTTTTCTCATGCCAATAAAGCACCTTTGAATTGAATTGAATTGGAGAGAGAGAGGCAGCGAGAGAGAGGCAGCGAGAGAGAGAGAGAAAGACTTTGATCGCCAGTGCTTAATCCAAATGACCAAGCAGCCCTGAGCCCCATCAAGATGAGAAATCCAAGCCTTGCTAGCTTGATTACTGGGAGTGGCTACTGCTTTGCCAAGAAAGGGTACACAGCACTGGAGAACTGGAACTACCACCTATGGTCTACTTTCAATCACTAACACAGACCCAGAAATAAAGCCAACTCATGATTTGAAAGATTGAGAGAAAAGAAAAACACTTGAGGTACACTGACCAAATGCATGTCATGGTGAAGGATTTTAGTTAAACGCGTTGGCATTCCATGATCAAGTATGGGAATACAATATAACTTTGCCATGATTGCCTTGGAGATACTCTCCATACTACTTTAGTTTATTTAGATTGCAAAATTCCACAAATAATAGATTGGCTACACAATTGAGGAAAAAGCACAATAATGTCTACAAAGTAATTCCTCCGCTCTTGAGAAATGTGTTCACCAGGTTGTGGGGCCAAAAACAGCTTACACAGCATACTGTCATATCACAATCAATATTTATATTATCAAACTATAATTCACTCAATGTCTGAATGAATCGATGTCTGAATGTCTGAAACACTGTAGTAGCTCCTCCTTGCCTGCACGGCGCACCAATCGCTCTGACTTTTCACACAGGCATTACCATAATATTACGGAAAAAGCCCTTTTTTCGATTTAACAAATTATTAATTAATAATGAC
Organism: Protomyctophum parallelum; assembly: GCF_964188405.1. Lineage (NCBI taxonomy): Eukaryota > Metazoa > Chordata > Actinopteri > Myctophiformes > Myctophidae > Protomyctophum > Protomyctophum parallelum. The sequence continues at coordinate 28,821,720 of NC_139706.1, forward strand.
TTTATTAGTGAATACAAATTTCCCCGTCTACTTACATGGGAAAACGCGCAACCTCACAGCCCCGCACCCTAGCGACACCTGCATCACAGGCCACCGTTCTCTGTGTTACCCCGGCCCACTGTCATGCTTCCTCTGCTACAGCCGCAACACAACAAACAGTGGCCTATACAATTTTGCGCGTGGCCCCGCGCTACGACGACGGTGGACACACTGTGTCCCCTATTTCTTCTGCTGCACTCGCCACTCAGTGGACTGGACTGTTAACATTCCACCATGGCGAACTCGCACAGGTTCATTTGGTTACACTCCCAACGCTAAATTACTGTGTACTTTTTATATCTGTTGTATCACATCAATAATCAATAATCCACCACTCGAGGGAGGGGGAACACAGCTACAGCTCCTGCATGGAAACGAGTGAGCTGGCGCAAAAGGACTTTTTTTCTACTTATTTTATAACCAACGCGCGCAACCACAGTGAAGCACCTGAAGCAACTGGAAACATATTATATATCTTCAGTGTTGTCTGTACTGTACTGCGTGCGTGTCTCAGCCACACACTGAGAGTCCCAGGAATACTCCACAGACCACTTATAATATTAACTTTGTGCCCTTCCCAAGCTCATCCGTTAACAATTACCTTCCAAACAATAACGTCATCTATTACATCTCATTACCCACACTGTACCTAATTTGGTGTTCATACTGTATATTAGAACGTGTAAGGACTAGTTGTATGCAATTGTTGTGTCTAGTTTCATCACTTCTGTAAATAATAAATTCATTTCAGTGCCATTTTCACTCTGCTAGATAGATGGATAATACGTTTAATAACTAAGGTCACCAGGTAGATGTTCTGCTATATCTGCTGTTGTTTGAACGTGTGCATGGTTTGAGTTAATATGTGAAGAAGCAACAAAACCTAGGAGTGTTGGAACTTACTTTCTCAGGTGTTCATGCTCCTTCAGGAACAGCTCTGTTCTTCTGTTGTTTACCCCGGAGCCGCTCTTGTATGACCTAGGGAAGACATGTTTGATATACACAATGATTAACAAAAAAATACGATTGCAAAAATAAAAATGTAAAATGTTATGTCGCAGGCGCCCAGCATCAAGCCTTGGCGGTTGTCCAGAACCGCCGAACTGACTGAAATGCCCATATATAGGCATCTATGGACATCCAGTTGTCCAAAACCGCCGATCCAATCAATATGGGCATATAATGATCAGGTTACAACGGGTACAACAGGTACTCTGACGATGGGTACAACAAATCTTTATACCAGTTTCTTATTTCTCATACAAATCCAGGTGTGGTATGCAATCATAACTTGCATTGTTCCTGAGCTCAATCGTCCGTATGTCAAAGTCCCAAAAGCGCTTCCAGACCAAGGTCTTGGATTATTTCTTTGTCCCATGGAACAACTAAGATGTCTTGTTTGTTTTTTAAACTTTACACCATTATACCCATCTCCAAAAATGTAAAAACTTCAGAATGTGATGAAGTGCTTATTAGAACAGAGCTGTGCTCCGCCCCCTACCCACTCAATCCATCATATTTCCATGCTGGGTTGGCTGGGCTCTATTAGCTGGTCTGACAGTAAAAAATAGTAAATAGACTGCATTTATAAAGTGCTTTTCTAGTCTTCCAACAACTCAAAGTGCTTTACAACGTATGCCACACATACACACATTCACATACCGACAATGGGGGCAATCTTGCAAAGCAAAAGTTTGATTATTCGCTTATTTCATTCAGAATTCTAAAACCATCCAACCCTCTTTGTTCCTTATTCTCTCTTGCTCCAGCAACCTCCCTCACACTAAAGCATTTAGACCAGCATAAATAATAAATATGAGCTGCATAAGGGATGTCTGTGTCTGTCTCCCCAGATCTAAGAGGTTGAATGAGTACAAAAACTAAAAGAATCAATCAATCAGCAGCAAGAATCAATCAGTCTGAAAAACACGTGAAGCTACATGAATGTGCACTTATTTATAAATAAATAAATGTAATAATAAACGAGCAGTCTGGAATAATCTAATAAATAATTAAATAGTACACTGTTCCTCGCCATCTCCCTACTACCATTACATTATGAATGTGACATTGCATTGATTACATCCGAATATGCATGTCTCCATGCAATTTTATGGGTGGCAGAAAATAAGACAGTGTGCTCTACAGTACATACAGTATGTCTGAGCCGTCAGCCACTGAGGCAGTCATTGCACATCTGCTCATACAGTACGTCTACTCTCCTCCTGCTGGATGCAACACTTTACACTCAGCATCCTTAGCAGCTGCCTCCTCATATACCCTTCTGGGAGTCTGACCATTTAGCACAGCCCCACCCTCCTGTTCCACTAGAGAGAGAGAGAAAGGGAGGAGGAGAAAAGAGCCATGAATCGTTCAAATGACACAGCAGACAAATACTCATATACCAACCCCATCAACAACAATCTACCCCACACAACCATCCCAACCGAATAAAAAACAATCATGGTAAATAATATTTAGTAGTTAAACAGGCGGCCAGAGAGTATTGTTGGCTTATTCAAAAGGGCACCAATGTAAATCACAGACAAGCTGTCATTATCCTGCTGACATTTAGAATCACAGTACTGGCAGCTGTAGTTCTGAGCTCAGTGCAGGTTTTTAGGCAGCTGCTGTTGCTGTAGTCAAGCAGGCAGTAGCATTGGAAAATAGTATGTGTGTGTGTGTGTGTGTGTGTGTGTGTGTGTGTGTGTGTGTGTGTGTGTGTGTGTGTGCTTTACCAAAAGGAAAACTGAATCCCAGAGAACAATGCTGCCCTCTAGCTACCTCAGTTAACAGAATCACTGCAGCATGGGCATTGCCATTGGGCATTTAGTACCCAAGTCGAGTAGCCAAACGTAAACATAAATCTGCTGAGTAAAAAGCAAATAATAATGTTCCATAACGTTTTAACAATATCTCAGGTCTCAGGTCCAAGTCCAAACATAAACTATTGAACGAAACTCAAGCCCAGTCGGTACAGCCAGGTTTCATTGACTTCAAAGCATGCAGTGATGGGCTGGCTGACTGCCAGTCCCAAGACAATACTGCACCAAACTCTAAACCTGTGGTGTGGCATCAATTCATTGGAGAAATTAAATTACAGATTATCCAGATTATACATGGACTCTGAGGGTCTATTTTTCAAGACAAAAAAATGAAAATGAATACAGCCAGAGGACCATAATATTATTCATCAGTCCTCTCCTCTATACCATGACCACAACACCTGTGAGCTAGAGGCTCTCGTTAGGCCACTTGCTCATTAGTCATCATTATGCAGATTGTAGCGTCAGTAACACTGGCTTATTGCTATGCATTAGACTCACCATCGCTGGGCCTATTAGTAGTCAGTAGTGGCTCCTTGACAATATGAATTATTGAACACTACTATAGTACATGCAGTGCTTGGTTCAATATTATACAGCAGACGTTTTCAACTGGTGGTCCGTGAAGGTATTTAATGTGGTCCCTGGTCATTCATTCATTCAGTAATGTATAAAGTGAAGATTTAGTTTTTGTTTTATTTTTGAAAAACATACTTGGTATTTGTGTGATATGAGGACAGTGGAATTAAAAACAGTATCAGTGGTCATTGGAGGAGGCTTCAATTCCAAAAGTACTTCAAGCTTACTACAGAAGAGGATGTGCAGTGTCCAAAGACTCTTTCAAGAGACGCATGAGTTTTCAAACAGCAAAAGCTAAATGTAATTTACCTTTCATAGCAATGCATCTCTGTGAGAATGGTAATGCCACACTGGCATAACTGCAGAATAGTATTATATAACAGTATTATGTACAGGGCAAGCACATGGAGCCAGAAAATGGCACGACTCTGTTCTTGACCACCACTATAGCCAAGAAAAGACAGACATGGACCACCTGCATGTAATCATGCCATGATGGACCATCTGAAAAAGGGAAAGTGTCATTATTAGGAAATGTGGCGATTTAATGGCATGTGTTTGCTCAAGTGTTACAAATCAATATAGTATGAGTTCATATGAGTTTAATATGGAAGTTTGGATAAAATAAGAGGAATAGATCAGTGGTTGTTCTCAACCAACTAATCTTAGCTCACATATCCCCACCCAACACAACACTGACACCCCAGGTTGATTCTTAGTCAGGGTGGCGTCCCTGCCTGGTTCACAATCAGTTGAAAACCCCCGTTATACAGTATATCCTCAAAACAATACTGCACAATTGCAACAGTCCTTGGTGGCATAAACATAGACATAGAAAGGACGCTTCCTTCAGCTCTGGGGCGTATGCTCTCAAGTGAGGGCAAGCTTCCGCATTGGTGCCTAGGAAAGTAATGAAAGGAAGGGACGTGAGTCACATGACTGGATGCCGGGGATGCACCTTATAACGGCACACTTCCACCTCAGTGCGATTCATGTTGCTCCAATGAATTGCAGCGGCGAATGAGGCACAGGGTCATACCGTTCTAGGTCTATTTCCGTTTTCAGGGTCGGTTTCCCATAGCTTTGTTTTATTGGCTGATCAGAAGATTTGACCTGGAAACACATGATACCTTCATTATTTCCTGTTCAAAGATCTGCTGCCAATCAAATGAAGCTATGGTGTAACTGAACAGGAAACAGGTTTGCCACCTTCTGGAAGAGGGAACTATAGTTATGCACAGAGCGTATTGGCCATGTTCATATGTGTGGAAGCTGGCAGGTGAAGGCGTTCTCTATTGTTGCACTAGCAACTCCTACAGGTTAGTCAGTCAGGGCTCCTCTTCAGCAGGGAGCAGGATCCGGAGGGATATTGAGTTCCTCACTATCAAGTGAAAAGAAGCAGCTGGCGACCCCCATGTTTGTATAGTTGAAGTATAGCCATGGTTATGCTGTATGTGTTATGCTGTATGTGTCCTGAACAATCAAATAATCAAACAAAATGCTTTTTTCAAGGACTTATGCAGCTCCAAGTTAAAAAAGAGTTGTACAAACTCAGACAAAATGTAGATTTAGCCTCCATTCATCTGTTGGGGTACAATAAAAATGCTTTGCCAGATTAACTGGTATTTTAGATATATTGTTCAGTAGGTACTGTAGGTTTTACCCTATTAATCCCTTTGTTTTACACTAGCCATTATATGAATGAATTCTAGTAACAAGAGCCATGCACTTTAGAGCGCATGGCTATGAATGGACCCTGTCGCTGGTAACCTCCACTGATGGCTTGGGCAGGGTATATTATAGAGACAACCATATGTCTCCTCCTCCGCATGGAGTCGACAGCCACTTCTTTTCAGTGAGGAGTTTAACCCGGAATGTGGAATCTATTCAATCTTCCACTATGAGTGGTTCACTGGAGTGGAGGACCATAGAACATAGGTGACGGGCTGACAGCTTGAGCCAATGGCAGACTATCTGCATACAAGAAGGGAAGTGGAGAATCAATATTCAATAGGGAGCCTGCAGTGGTCTTCCTTGCGCACACGGCTGTGTCTTAAGAATCAATAAGCCATTAAAAACAGACAAGAGTCATGGTCCATGGAAATCCCAAACTCATTTCAATGCCCTTACTCATAGCCGAGTCAATGTGAGGACAGAACCATCTTTCTAGCACAGGGTCAAAGAGTCCATGAATCTTCTCCATTTTAATGGCCATTTCTAGGAGCAGTGCCAGGAGGAAGGGGTCACGGTTCAATTATTCTTCTAGGAAATAAATAAACTGAACAGTAGCTGCCCTCAAAGCATAAAAAAAACAAAGCCAACGCTCGTCAATGTAATCTTTTCAGTGATTAGTGTGAAACTTCAAGCACGCTCGTGCAAAGATACCACCTTCACTACAATCACACTTTTGAATTTCTCTTGACAGGCCACAATTGTCAAGACACTTTCTCTTTATGTGCTGTGGCACAACAGCACCCCTACTGGTACTAATAGTCATACCCGTGCTCATAGTCACATAGGGGCATGGGTGGGTGGGTGAACCAACACATAGGCAGGTGAACACGGACATTGCTGGTTGTAGGAGTGGTTGCACCACTCAAAAAATCAAATTAATAATTTGTTATTATAGACACACTTTTCATTAACCTGAAATAGGAAATGATAATGAAACCATCATGCTAAGTTACTGATCAAAATTGAAAGCATTTATAAACAAGGCATTTAAGAGTGCAATTCACTCTCTGCAGTGATTACAAAATATTGGAACTTCTGTTCATTTTTAATGTTCGAATTTGGTGCATTAATTTGTGGTAAGAGCTGAAGTACGGTACAGTACAGTACGTACGTGTATGCACAGGTACTCACTCAATGTCTTTTCTGACAGATCCTAGTAGGTCTTCCCTTTCTCGGATGGCCAAGAAGTTGCCTTTGGTTTTGTGGAATTCGTGAGTATAGTCCTAGGGTAGAAATGAGGAATTTTATTTTCAGATATTTATAATATTCACTCTCCTTGCACACCTTCAAACAAACTTCTCTCTTGATTGATGTTAGCGACTGACCAAGATACGGCTACTACAGTATGCAGACATGTCTTTGTTATTCATTCTCATGTTTAGTTTCTATTGATCAAAATGTAAAGAATGTAATTAACAGTTTCCGTGCTTTGAATGGATTACTCCAGGTTATTGTCGCTGCCATATCGGACATACGCGCCTTTTGTTTTATGTGTTTAATCCGCCGTAATGTAAACAAAAAAAAAGAAAATCCGTCATCGCCGCGGAGAAAGAGAGAAGATGCATCTGTTTTGAGATGAAACCGGAAATCGTCACATGCTGTGGGCTGCTAGGGCTTCTGGGAAATTGAGGCCAATGTAAACGAATGGGGTTCAACGCCTCATGGAGGAGGGTCCTGTGCTGCGTCTTCCGGGTGTACCAAGATGGCGGGTGATCCAGCCGTTCATAACAAACGGTGGAAGCTTTTTTCACTCGATTTTCGCGGATTAAAAGCCCAAATAATTCAGCGTATGCTCTAAAGGTAATACAACAATCTCGGCAGTGAAGGGGGGTTGATTAAAAGTCTGATAAATCATTTTCCGCAGTCAAACTGTTAAGATGGTATGTTATTTAGACAGATGTTATTAGGGGTGCTCCGATCAGGTTTTTTGGGCACAGATTAATGGATGGGTCACAGTTTTCGGTGCAACATTCCCCTTTGATTTCTCCACCGCACCTCCCCTCTCGCGGTTCCCCCTGGCAGGCAGCAGAGCCACACAGGGAAAACTTCTCTATGAGTACTACAGATACAGTATTTGACAACTTTACAATGTTCGAACGTCACTCGATATAACTTCAAACCAAACGTGGGTGGCAGACAGACAGCTGAAAGCCTGGTGACGCACGGTTACAGATGTTCTGTCTGAAGTAGTCAAAGCCAAGGAGAATGTTACAATAGACTACTACACCGAATGTAATAACATTAACAGCAGGATAACATCGGATCGATTATCTGTCTATCAACAACCATGGGTTGCGTGTGCGACATTCAAAAACACCGCCCCCACCTGTCAGTGTTGTCTACTCTAGACTGTACAGTGTGTGCACTGTGCAGTGCACACACTGTACTGCTGCCGTGTCTAAACACACTCTGGGGCATGTGCCGTGTGTGTGTGCGTGTCTCACACACACAGAGACGTATTTATGTGAGTCGCAGGAATACACACCCACCCCCAGGGAATGCTCGGCAGACCACTTGCCTAATAATATTAACTTTGTGCCTTCCCAAGCACATCCATTAACAATTCCCTCCCAATCAATAATGTGATCTATTACATCGCATTACCCACTATACCTAATTTGGTGTTCATATATTAGAACGGGTAAGGACTAGAATATCTAATTTACTTTTATACCACTTAAATGGTATAAAAGATCCAGTTCTCCAGATCGGGTAAATTGTCGATCGAGTCATTTGTGTGTGTGAAAATCGTCCGATTTGGTTGATTGATCGGAGCACCTCTAGGTGCTATGTTCATTGTTTACCTAGTCTCCTCTAGTTTCAGTATCTGCTAAATGCCTAAACTGTAAATCATTGTATTTGACAGGAAGCAACTTTAGTCTTCAACTTGTAACTGGGAATCCCGGGTGCAGGGAGTGAAAGAAAGGGAAGGGGGGATGAAAGGAAATGCGACAGACCTGTAAGATGTCTCTGTGTCTCTGTAGCGTATGCATGAGAGCGGCGTTGAGAGATGCCGCGCCAGGGGTGCTGGTATACTCTGCCATCTTGTCGTTAACTGCAGTGAGCTGTGGAAGAAAAGGGGAAATAATGAAAACTATTTAAAAGCAGGAGGGAAGCAATCGGATAAGAAACACAGACCCATACAGAAGCTTAGACACAACAACTCATGCATGCCAAGACCGAACAATGGCATACGATTTAAAAAACACACAACATGATTCTACTTGCAGAAACAATCCAGACATCTCAAGTAGAGCTGGCCAGTGTGACTTAAAAGCTTTACTATAGGCTATACGTATAGACAAAATGCTGTTATTTCAACATCCACCTTCAAGAAAAAGTAAAAAGAACACTTAATGCAAACAAGGGCAAATGTGTTTTATATAATTGTCTTATTTTTGTTTTGTTTGTTTATTTATTTATTTACTTAATTGATCTATATTTCTCATTTAATTGTTATTTTATAGAATATAGTGATTAAAATACAGTTGATGTAATGAAATGTTTTTGTTGAGATACTTTTCTGTGTCTGACCCGAGGAAGATTCGACTTTGTCTTGGCTAAAGGCTATCTAACAATATACCTAAACATGCATGCAAGCTCAGAGGTTGCCTGTCCTCCTTAATTTCACTGTCACGTTGAAGTAGCCTAAGTAAGTACTGTAAGTATCCTAAATTCAATATTAATATGCTTGGTAAAAGCATTTGTAGACTGTTCTCAGAATACTACACAGCAATAGTCTTACTTTGGCCAACAGTTGTTCAATCTCTACTGACATGGTGTCAAACATCCTGTCCTGGGTGGAGTTGTTCAGCAAGGGGGTAGTGTCTGACCTGGAGGAGATACAATAATTTAAGAGTGAAGATTAAAAAGTTGAGGTGGTGATGGCAAATTGAAAAGCTAATCTTTAAATGAGAATGCAAAAAGAGGTCCAAAGGCACTGTTTACAGTCCGCACGGACCACGGCAGTGCTTCTCTTCTTTCTACTAAACTTGAAATGTTTAAAAAGTAAAACATTATCCAAAATCTAAATTGAATTGTTCAGTGAAATTATAATATTGATTTAATACGTTCTTTTGCAAAGTTGCAACCATGTCAGGTACAACAAATATGCAAATAAACATGAAATGTTCTGGAAATTGTACTGGAGCCTCAATTAGGGTTATGCTGAATTCACACTAGCAGCAACAAAGCGACAAAGTCATAGACAAGAAAGACAGGTTATGAAGATACAAACTGACGACTAACACTTAGCGCTGCGTGAAGCTACAAAAGTAACAAAAAACATGTTTTTCCATGCACTGTGGCTGTGGGACCTTGGGATAGAGAATGTCAAGTGACAAGAATAACAGAGTTAGACAGAATAATAAAGTTTGACAGTGTTGAGTGTTCCTGAAGGTCTTGAATTATAAGTTTATAATTTATAACAATAGAAACATTACACAACCAAAGCAGTGTGTGATGACTGACTGTTTTTGTTACATCGCTGCACAGCTAACGTTCAATTCTGTTGCATGACCACTTATGTGTCCTTGGTATCTTATAACTAGCCTCGAATTAATCTTTTCAACCAGCGCAGAGTTCACCATCACAACATTATTATTTTCTTTCCACCTGCGTTACTGAAATACTAGCAGGAGGAGTGACATGATATGATCGATTCTATAGTCTATACCATAATATAAATAGCAGTACAAATCTGTGTTTTGGTACGGATGGGTTTCACACCTGATACGTAGAATTATAATACCCGAGCACACATGAATCGTACTCCCAAGTACGGTACACACAGTGGCACTGTTCACAGTAAACGCAACATCTGGCAAGTGTGTGAATTCGCTCTCAATCTCTTTTGGTAATAGAATACCAAGTTCATCAAATCAGGAGAACGAACTCATACAAGATACATACAGTAGTATAGGATAAACAAGTGAATTTGGAAGGCATTAAAACACAAGATGGACAGACAAAACTGGAACACACACACATACCTTTATTCTCCTGATTGGATGAATGGTTAGGATTCTGTTTATGTTTTATACTGAAGTGATACAGCTTTCAGGAATATTTAGGTCTTTAGTGTCTGTGCATGAATCCCAAAATAAGCACACAGCCACTTACAATTATGTGTGTTTGTGAGTATTCCACGGACACTAGCAAAACAAAGCCATTGCACCATTTCCATTTATTCCAAAATCAAATACAAAAAAACCCTCAAATCAATTCATAAAGCCTTGCTTTAATTTAGCAATTGTTCCAGGACAGTGAGGACACACAACAAGATCAAAATGTAATCCAGTAATATTCGCAGTGTGGTTTTAAAGCAGGCAGCAGGCCTTACGTTTCTCCTTTTCGTCCATCCCTGGAGCTGCTGTAGCTGGTGCAGAGTTTACTGAAAGAGACCAGCTTCAGGTCCAGCTCATTCTCCAACTGCCTGGCCTGCTTCCGCAGATCTGGGACAAACGCACACAAGCAACTTTTATCAATGCCAAATACCAAACATTCAACTTTTACCAACTAATGCCATATACCAATACAAACATACAGGAAACGACTGATTGACTACAGCCTCAGTGTTCAATGTAGACACGCAATGCATTTGTTCATGTTTTCTGATTGGTTTAGGTGAGCATGTTTACAGGGAAAGAACATGATAAATGCCTATATGCATCCATTTGAAAACAACTATTATTTCAATTCTGGCAAAAACCAGGAAAGTGTTCTAGTGCATGTTGAAAGCCAGGAGTCCATCCAGGACATATTAGTTAGTGTTTTAGAGATATTTCTTTGGACCCGGGACACCAGCTTAAGTTGAAGAACACTGTCGTCGTCGTCGTCCCCAGTGAGCTGTGGCGTTCCACAGGGCCTTTACTGTTCCTACATGTAACTGTAAACGACATGACATTAGCTTGTGACTGCAACTTGTTCCTGTTTGCGGATGACTCGGCACTGCTGGTCTCGGACAGGAACAAACTGCAGGTTGAAAAGGCTACTTGGTAGAATCTGCACCTGGCTCGCTGATAAACTATCATTACACCTGGGAAAAACGGAATCCATTCTCTTTGGATCAAATAGTAATCTCAGCAAGGCCGGCTTCTATTGTTTGTGTCCAGTATCACTATGCCTAACCTGACTCCGCCAGATGGTGGCAGTAGTGAGTTCCTCCTCCTGCCTCCATCTGGACTCTTTCGGGCAGAGACGATGTACCAGTGGATTTCGGACCGATCAGCGGCAGCTAGAGACGGGATCAAGGCGATACTGATGACGTATTGAAGCTGTGACACAGCGCACATGTAAACACAACCTAACAAGACACTCGAAAATTATTATGGAGATATAGGTTTTTTCCCCACTGGTTTGGGTTCATCGTTTCTGCTTGAGAGAGACCAGATTGAGGTAGGTTGGAACTTGTGAACTGAATAGACGCCTTAACAGATGACGTCACACTGATAAGAAACAGCATGCGCACGCATACCAGCAGAAGAACCCTGCCTCTCATAAGATGCAATGGAAAGGTTCTAGCTGCACTCACGTGTAAAGAATGCCCCATCAAACTTTCAGATGCTGTTTTTCTCCCAGTGTGGAGGAAGACCTCTGCATGTGTGTTGTGCTAATTCGCTTATATCCATCGAAATAAGTAGTAAAGTGTGCCGCTCCTATGCCACTAAAATGTGGAACTCCCTACCAACAGCCATTAAGGAATGTGAATCCCATGACTCCTTCAATCAAAACTGCTCTCAAAGAGCACCTACGGACGGCTGCAATTTGAAACTGCCCCGTAAAAATAAGTTTTTCACTATGATGATTTCCTGTTTTTCATATAAGTATATCTGTACGTCTTTAAATGTTCTGATGAATTGAAAATGGAGGACCCTGATGTAAACAAGTCTACTGCTTTTCGGTGTCGTCCTCAAAGTAGCAGTTTTTGTATTGACTAGTGCTTTCGTTTGAAATGTACCCATTCTACATACTGTGTAATAAAAAATGCAATCAATCAATCAATACTGCAGAAAGATCCACTGTTCAACTAATGCGGGAGTCAACTAATGCGGGAGTCAAACAAACACAGAAACACTGGTTGCGAACAACAGCAGCTCACAGGGCATAATGAGCTATCTGCTATTCATGAACAATTAAAGGTGGACCCCCTTGTAAACAAGTGTAATGCTTAACTGGGTCGTCCACTCACAGTTAACAGTCTTTCTATTGAGTTTGTGCTTGAAATGTACTGTAATTCTGCAAACTGTTAATAAATATTTCAATCAATCAAATTCCCACAAGCTGTAAACTCAACTGGCCAGTAGTTAGCATAGATATACCTTGCTCTCCTGAAATGTTGCGTTAGCTTGTTGCTAGCGAATAATACGGTGAGAATTGTGGTTTCGGTAACTCAAGTGTGACAAATGTTTTTTGTCCTGGCACAGAATGTTTTTACTTAACAGCTCTGCTGTCATTAATATCAGGTTCCATTGTGCTATCGTTAGTTATGGACTTTGTAAAGACACCTCACCTTCCCAGTAGTTGCTGCTTCCTGCCATCTTTGTTGTTCAATGACGTCACCAGCTTCCGTCGTGTCACCATAGGCATGTCACTGTCAGGAGAATACTTGCCGAATAGTGCCTCTTCGTGGCGGTAGAAGGTATTGCAATGTCTAGTTACCAAAAAGAAATCCCATCTTTTAACTTGGATTCTTGGGTCACGTATTTTGATTCTTTCTTACACTACACCAGTAAGGCAAATCAGTGCTCCTGTTTTTCGTTATTTTAAAATCAAATCAAATATTAAATATTTAAATTGCTGTGGATAGGCCTGAACCATGCCCAAAACATCCTGAGGACCACTCTTTGCGCTCTCTCCATCCACCACCTCCCAAATAGGCTAGCAGCTAAATCCCAGTGATAGTTTATTGCTGCATTTTACATGCAGTTATTTCACACATCTAGAACATAATTGGGTGTCATGTCATGTCACGCAATGCACCACTAGGCAATAGCTTCATTGTGTCTTTATTTGATGTTTCATACGTTTGTTTGTTTGTTAGCATGTTATCACAATCACACATACAAAGATGAATTATTAAATGTTGGTTGTATGTAGGCTAACTTCAATTGCACTTATTTTCTTATTCACAAGTGGTAAACATTACATTATTTACAGGTGATTCCATTCGATATAAAATAGTATATCCCACCACACTCAAATTGAAAAATGCATACACACAGACACAAAATAGTGCTGTGAAGAAAAATAAATTACAAAACTGCCTTACTCTATTCACATATTAACAGATTGAAATTGTATGAATGGGGTATCATTTTACAAAGGATTTTATCTCAAAGATTTGATGCTATGCCACTCATGGAAATCAAGGCATATTTTCCACATTACATGGGTATGAGATGACGGGTCAAGTTCTATCAATTCCTTCAACTTTTACACAGATGCAAACAATCAACACTTCATCTGTCATGACTCGTGATTAAGTCATTCATGGACAGACAGACAATGCTCATGCAATGCAACTTTGTGGTATTGCATGGTAGGGTGTGGAAGGGGGACTTGTTGAGATTAAGTAAACCCAGTAGAAAGTAAATTCAGGAGCAGGGCAGGTTTTATATTTTCATTTTGTATATCTATGCCCAGAAAACAAATTGTGTTGAAACATGGCCATGTGGGAAACAATTCATGATCTAGGCAACAATCATTTCCAACTGTACATGTTCAGTGAGTCACCTTGGAGACATTATGGATACGTTATTTTTCAAATAATTACCGGTACCCAATTATCCATCTGAAAATGTGGTCTAAAATAAAATGAGACAATGATACTTACAATCTATTATCCATTTTCTATTAGTGCCATTCTCCACTGATATAAAACAATCTTTACTTTCCATTCAGTGCAAGTTAATAGTATATGCATAGAGGGCCTTGACTTAACAGGTGGGTTTCTTTTTAGCTTTCCAACAATGGAGGTTACAACGCTTTGGAGAAACGGACCCTGCATGGTTGTAGCCACAGCCCTAATTCAGCACATAAAAACCATGACAAAAACCACCTATGAAGCACAGGCGCCTGTGCAACGTTGGAATTTAGCAGCCTTCCAAAGTACAATGGTGTCTCTTTCATAACACCTGAGAATTGAAAACCTGGACTGAAAATGATCCACTTACATTCCTGCTATCAACATCAGCCAAATACACATAGTCCAACTGGACTGTCTAATTCTACACAAGCCAAGGCACAGTATTGGAATCTCTCTCTCAAAGGCTCAGTACTTACAGTAAATGTGTCAATACTGACTTTTGAAATGATAAATGTTTCGTAATAACCTATGTGCACTCGTACCTATCGTTAATAGTACTAGCAGTATCACAGAAATGCAAGTGTGATGATAGGCGCGAGCGTGCGTGTGTGTCTAATTATGCTTTTACATCCATACAAAGCTTAATGTGATTTAATTTAGACTGAGAGACCAGGATAGGCCAGGCAGGACAGATAGCAGTTCATGACTCGAGAACACACTTTGGGCAGCTTGGAGAAAAGCAAGTGGCTGTGAGATTCAGGGTACATTATAGGGATGGATGGATATGGGCCACAATGGACCAACCCTCTTCCTCTTTATCTGGCTCCTTTCCTCTGAACCAGTTCAATGGAGATATGAAGCAAAACAAACACAGGTCAGCCCATCAGCTACAGAGAGAAGCAGAAGTTCTTATAGTATTACCATAGAAATACAAATCACCAAATGGCAGAGGGTGTAGGCTGAAGAGTTTGTTGGCATCATGGCAGAAAGAGCACCTTCATTGATCTTAAAAATATCAATCCTAAAGGTATCAGTACTGCTTCCAGTTCAGACGGTCCTTGTTGACCAGAACATTTTGGGAAGTATTTGATTTGTTCTCAAAGCTTGTTGGCATATAACGTGTCCTCCTCGCTCTCGCTATCGTCCTGGAACTCATGGGCTAGCAGCGATTTCTTGGAGCCCATGGAGGTGAGGCGGATTTCATCGTCATAGTCGTCACGGTGCTGTCGAAGCCGGTGGAAGCCGTCCTTGGACTGCTGGCTGGACTTGGCCGAGCACACGCACCAGATAATGCACGCCGTCACCACCAGCGCCGTCATGGAGGCCGCTGCACACGAGGAGGATGAAAAGGAAACACGCTCAATCAGAGACCAATGTTTGTAGTCAGATGAGGTGAGACCGCCAGTGTTATCACTATGTGCTAATTTGTATCATTTTATACTTTGGCTATTAAAAAATAACAGATCATACACAAAATAGTGAAAATCTTTCCAGATAGATTTTTAACTTAACTTTTCTTTGCTTCTGGGGCCAATGAAGGATTTAGAAGGCATTTTCGGGTTAATAATTGTGTGTGTGTGTGTGTGTGTGTGTGTGTGTGTGTGTGTGTGTGTGTGTGTGTATGTATGTATATATATATGTCACACTCTTGTGAAGTGACTTGCGCCTTTATCATCATACATCACATTCCAGCCAATCACTTTCGGCGTCCTCACTTTTCTGTCCCCAATTTTTATCCTCACTTTTTAAGCCCTCAGCCAATCAAATCATCGCTATGGGGTACACACAGACACACAAAGCTGTGCATAGGATGGAACTTAGTTGATAACATTTAAACAAAAAAGAAATAAATAGAAAGAAATTGTTTTGATGGATAAATGCAAAAGATTATCATCACTGTCGGACAGAAACTGATGTTTTTTTGTGTTTGTTTTTAAAGCTACCATTATCGGCAATGAATACAATGATTATTTTATTGCCGTATTGATTAATTGCACTCGCGCGCGCGCGCACACACACACACACACACACACACACACACACACACACAGAGCAAAAACACAGAGCAAAACATTTGATATTCCATTAGGTAGGGTTGCTTACCTGCAGTAGCCACCACAAATTCCCTGGGCAGGCCAAAGATATGGTTGTCCATGTCAAACTCGATAGTGATGCTGACAGCAGCTTCATAGGAAGATACCACTACCTGGGAAATGGAATCAAAATGACACTGCCTTCATTCAGGTGTTGAGCACACTGGAGAGCAGCCAGACATCGATCAACATCCATGCACACATGTAGAGTTTGAGTCTATATTATTGGAACGATAAATAGCCTTTTTTTCCCTTCCACCCAATTGTGGAAGATCCTACACACAATCGTAGAAGCAGTAAGGCTATGGACCAGAGCTACAGTAGCGCTATGGATCAGAGCTAGTCTACCTGGTACACGCGATCCATTCATTGTTGCACTAGCTGGAAGCTGGAGATGTGTGCTAAACTTCAATATCTCAGCCTTGAAATATACGCCTGTATCCAAAATCCAAATTTAATTGAATATAAATATAATATAACTCAAGTTAGTTGGTTGTAGTCAGAAAGCCAAAGACCATCATCAGCATGTGCACGATCGCAGCAGCCCGAATATTGAACATGGACTTAAACTTGACACTCACAAGTTAGCCTACGTTGTTTGTTTGGTGATTGTACAACGATCTCATGGCTAATTGTGGGAGTTTCCGAGTGATAGGCCTATTTGAGTGTCTTTCCCGTGCGTACATCAAATTTAGTTTAAAGTTGGTTGAGGCTGTATGAACGTGCCTGACGAAAGGGTAAGCTACGATGCTTTTAACCTAGCCTAAGATTTAGACTCTCGTAGATGTATTTACGAGTCTAAATCTTAGGCTACTTTTAGTTGCCCATGTTCTTGTGCACACTGGATTCTAGCAGAAAATATCTCAGGTTCTGGATTATATTAATCGAACGGAGCGTGTCGCTTGTCAAAAGTGAACTGAGCGATGCGACGTGCTGTTGGCTTGTGCAGTTGGCAAGCGACACCTTCGTACTATGGGGTATATGTCTGCATTGCGTAAAGGTCTGAGGGACTAAATCAGAACCAGAAAACCCATCACTTTATTTAAGTACTATTCCCACGGTCCCTAAATGTTTGTTTGACAGTTGTATTTATAGGCATTCAATCAGGTATTCACTGTGCGGTGATGCACAAAGTATGACAAGATCTACATTTCTAGATGCAATGAACATGATAATCCATGCCATCTGCTCACATGTGCTCTACCCATATTGTTTAACATGTTAAATTTCAACTGTCAGTTTTGCCATCTAAAAGGATAAAATCATCTGGTCTATAGGCTGATCTTGATGTAAATAAATTAGGCCTAGCCTAATAGGCCTTCTATGTCTATTTAAAGTACCGGTTGGAAAAAGAAGGCAAAGGTTTTGTGGTGACTAGACTGGTACATTATGAGGTTGGGTAGTATTTACCAGTACACCTAAATCTAACATCCATTATTTTATTAGCTGCAGCGCTTACACAATAGTCCCAATCCTTCAGTCGATTTTTAGAATTTGATGGGAGCAAATAAAAAATGCCTCGTTTAAAATTGCACAAGAATCAGAAGCACCTACAAAAGGTATCTTTAGATCATATATATGTACTGATATTTACATTTCCAGAGTCATGAGATGCGTCCCTATAGCCTGCGGCCGAGTATGCGATGTCCGAAGAAATATGGTGAGGGTACTAAGGAGAGACCTGATATGCTTGGCATAACATGTGACCTGGAGCCTGAGAGGAGTGGAGGATACTTCCTAAAGCCACAACCTGACAGGTTCAGAAGGAACGCTGCAGTTCTTCCTGAACTCGACCAGGCTGCGAGTGCTGAGCCTCTCACTGCTCAGGAAAGAGTCACCATCGGTGAGCCAATGACATGTCAGTCAGGACCCCTTATGATCCATGGCTACACCGTACCAGAGTATCAACAGACATATCATTCAGTGGTGGATCCCCTGCTCACCGCTCCCTGTGGGGAGCGCAAGGCCTACAGTCCAGAGCTTGGTCGTACCATCAAGGAACATCTATTTGCAGAGCTCTGCTACCCCGTGTTGCAGATTACCGAGCAGAAAGGTGACAAGTTGGAGATAGTGGAGAGATTCTGTGTGCTCCGCTCCACACCCCACATAGAGGTGGATATGAATGGGGAGCCACCATGACATTTATAGTGACATTTCATCATGTGTATTTATGTTTATGTTAAACATGTTTTTCCATGACAACCTTATTTTCCCTTATAGCACAATAGCCACATTTACTTTTCAAATGTTTGAATACATGTTAAGCCGTTTTGACAATAAATATGGATGTTTTGTTGCTAATTTTCGTTTCATAAACTGGAAAAAGAATAATTTGTCAAACTCACACAAACCCTTAACAATTATGTAGCTTGTATTTCTTCCCAAGCCAAAACGGCTTAAAGGGTGAACGTCTGCAACTATTCTGCGATCAATACCCCGTCTTTTTTTTCTATGATTGGCATGACTGCAGTGCATTGACATGACTGCAGTGCATTGACATGACTGCATTGCAAGCATCAGTCAAACAAAGTGAGGTGTAATTCATTGAGTTGAATTTAGTTTTTCCGCAGTTCTACAAATAAGGGATAATGCAGTAAACTCAATATAATTGACTTGCTCACAATGCATTATCCCACTTGTTTCAAGGCTAACTTGCAATGTCTCCATACTTACAAAGATATTAAATGTTATTTTAGAAAAGTCTTCATATTCAGGCAAAGTAACTGCAGTAACTCACATTTTAAATTAAACCCATTTACTGCATTTCTGCACAATTTTAAGACTTTTTCAACTTTGAGAAAAGTTCAATCATAATATACATTACCGTAACCCATACATTATAATTGGACCACAATGGAAACAAGCCCTCAGGGCTTTTTGCGGTATCCTTTAAGCTTTTAGCACCATGTTATTATTGTACCACTGTACTATTTGCAAACTGTTAAAAGCATTCAATAAAAAAAAGACAGGGACCAAATATGGTCCCAACACAAAGACACTATTACATTGAGTAGCTAAGACAGTCTTGGTTCTGGAGCTTTCTGCCATGTGGTTATTTCAGACAAAACACATTTTTGAGGGGGTGGTTTTTGTGATTGTAAATATGCTCATGAAATCAACTATTAAAACGTATGTCTATTATCACCATACGTGCAAGTGGGCTTTGACCCAGTAGGAAAGAATATTGACCAAATGCACACCGCAGCCATCTTGTCATAAGTTATTGGCAGGGTGGTAACTAGGTGCAATGTCCCATATACATCCCAACAGAAAAGTCCTGATGGAGCTTGAATTTATCATCTTTCTATCTGCAAAGTGTTTGTTTCATTAAAAAAACACATTCCTTGCAGGATCAACTACTTTTTTCTTGTTCCGCTGCTCCGCATTTAATATGCCATTATTCTTTAATTTACTGACAAGAAGTAAAAAGCTTATTGCAGATCGTCTGACATGACGTGGGTTATTTATCTTGGTGCAGCTCCTGTGTTGAGAGTTGATGGATGAAACTTTACTGCACTTGGTATGCTGCCTGACTGGTCACTACAATGTTAGAGTTAGCCACACAGGAGGCAGATTCTCAAAGAATGTTTTCAACCCCTGATTATTAAAACCGTTAAACAGCTTCTTATTTTATGAAATAATGTCCATGGTCTGGACCTCTGTGACCTCATAGCTGGCAGCGGCCATGATCGTCTATTCTGACCCCCTCTCATTCATAGGCATCGTCTACCTCTCTGCATCTTGCTCTTTGCTGCAGTAGTTCGGTATTAATCTCTCATGCCGGCTTGAATCTACACACTTGCATGTCTGTGACTGGCTAGTATAAGCCGGAGGAACAGGAGCATTGTCATTTGCTAATTGCTAGTCAGTAGTGGGATGCTTATCCCATAACCCGGATGGATGATCGCACTGCAATTAAGTAAAAAATAAATATATATATATATATATATATATATATATATATATATATATATATATTTATACTATACTGTCAGCATGCACAAGATATGAGAGGGTAGCAATATGTAAGATTAGCTGCGGACAGACACAGACAGGTAGGACAACACAAATGGGTAAGTGAACTTTTCATCCAATTATACACACACCTCCTGGCGTTGTTGCTGGTAACCATCAGCAACAGCTTCAATGTTGTGGCTGCCGGGTGCCAGCAGGGCATGGAAGTAGCCCCCCACCGCAGTGAAGACCCGCACCCCTCCATTCAACACAATCATGGCACCCACAATTGGTTTCCGGCTCTTGTCCCTCACCACACCACGTACGCCCTTATGAACCTGGCAGACAAATAAACATTACCGGTAGTATGAGTTTTCAAGTTTAGTTTGATCTTTTCATTTATAATTTATTCATTTATTAACCTTGCTGCACTGTGGGCTCCAGAAAAATAGCTTGTACTATACCTCCACCAGCATGCTAAGAAGAGACTTCTTGTTATCTGCCCAGAGTGTTTCAAGCTCCTCAGCTGGGGGGAACAGACAACAGCCAGTATACACTGTGATTTCGGGACAATGACCAAAGTCCACGCTGAAGTCCTGGAAAGGCACAAAGTCAAACACGGTCACATGATGCACTCTCTTCTGACTCATTACATAAATGCACTGCTGTATGAGGCTACTCACTCCAGGTCAAGTCATTAACATTACAAATGTGTAATATTATAAGTCCTACGATGATTAGTCAACTACAAGTTTAGTTGGGTAAGCCCTAAGAGACCTACCTTCATGCTTCCCATGTGACTTTGTCTTTCTGCAGCCCTGAGAACTCCATCTGGGATGTTCCCCACTGAAAGAAAGGCATTAATTATATTATTTCCTGTCTCCACAGCTTTCATTACAGACCACCTGACTATGACAATGTGCGTAATGCATACCTTGGCCATTATTTTGACATCCAGCGTTCCCGAGGTGCATCTTGGGGTGGTTTCTGGCGTATACATTTGCCAAGTACTTCAGAGTTCCCTCATTTTCCACTGGAAAAAATATATAATATATAAATTGCTGTGTTAAATAATACAAACAAATGTATTGGTTTGTCAGCAAATGCACCTGTGTCCATTTTTGTTAAGAAAAAATATATTTTGTACTTTTGTATAGCCGTCTAGGATATATCATGGTTCTGGTTCGGCCCTGTTATTACCTGGTTGGACAGGCTTGTCATAAGGGTAGGTGGCCAGAAGGGAGCCTCCATCCAGAGCAACAGACAGAGTATAGCCTCTCTCTAGAATTTGGTCCATTACAGCTCTGGTCTCTGGCTGGGCCTGCACCACATGCTGTGACGCATTTCCTTAAATAAAAAATAAAATAAAGGAGAAAAAAAACCATTTCATGCATTTTAGTAATGTCTTGCACTAAAACTCAAACGACTACTAAACCAAAAAAATCTAAAGGATGTTCCTCAATAAAAAGATAACTAGTATAATATTAGCATACAGTACTTTATTGCCAAAACCGGCATTTATTTTTTGTACAATAAAATATGAAACTAACCAAAGAAGTCTGTGTCTAGGTCCTTGCCGTGAGCGTTTGTCATGCCCACAGATGAGGTGCACTGCTTCTCCTTGGCCAACTCCCGTCCATCTGGGTTGATGGAGGGCAAGATAACAATCCGCGTCTCATTGATCAGCTGTCAGGGAGGAGCGGAGGTGCAGTTAAGAGACATGTCTGAACCATTAAACCAGTGTGCGACACCGGAACAAAGTATAAATCACCCTGGCCTTAACCATAATCTCAATACTTCCTGAAACTCACCCTGGTGATGGCTGGGTTCTTGCCATAGTTAATACACAGGAAGGCAGCAAACTCCAGCAGCAGATCAGTGCCCACCGGGGCGTTACCATGGATCCCTGCCACGAAGCGGATCTTGGGCTCAGATGGTTCAGCCTCCCCTGGTTTGTTGGAGATTTCCAAAGCCCAGATGGTTCTAAACTCCACACTCTGGCCCAAGCTGGACAACACACACATGGAACCAAGTCAGCAATACCAAAGGTAGGAAGTATTTAAATTTAAAGCAGCAGCAAGGACATTTCATACACTGACAGATAAAACATGAATGCCAGAATAATTTATTTTGAAGTTTATAGTTAATTTATAACTCTGCATGACAGAGTGGAAATAGAAAGAAAAACTAAACTTGGTTCAGGCCTAATCAAAAACATTAACTTGAATGTTCATTGGTGCAGCTACCTATGGTCCTGGATCAGGGAGATAGATAGGCTACTCTAGATACTAAAGAATATTCAGAAGGCAAGATCAAGATTTAGCCAACCTGTGCAATGAGGTGATCTTGGGGAAGTTGAGGGTAAGTCCTCTAAGGAACTCAGATAGGTCTTTGTATTTTCGGTAGCGAAAACTGTTCTTTGTGGCCGTTCTACTGACGAGCTCATCCAGACCCTGGCCAAGGGACAAGTCCTTGATGAAACTCTGGAACTCCACCTCCGATGGGTCCTGTGTGGCCTCTGGGTCTTTAGGAGTTTGACCTTTGGGCTCTGAGTGGACTCGTGTCAATTTGAAGTCCACAACCTCCACTCCATCCTTTGGAACAGTGGCATAGATAGTCACTGGCGTGTATCTGCACGAGACAGAAGATTTAAACATTGAAAAGGATGCATTCTGCAAATGGTGCACACAACAGCACAGGAACAACTAGCCTGCTCTTGTTGTGACTTGACAAACAGGATGTATGATCATTAAATGTTCCACTTGCTTTTGACCAATGTTTCCCCACTATGATTATGGCATGTCTTACCCACGGGCGGAGGCGATGAGGTTGTAAGTACCAGGGACAAGCAGTCTCCAGTAGTCTCCACTCTGGGCTGAGGTAATGTTGTGGTCAATCCCCTCCACACTAATGGTGGCATTGGGGATACCCTTACCATCCTTTATGTCGCTCACTGTACCCTTTACTCCTTTTTGCACCTGTTAGGACAGACATGTGCGCACACATATGAACAGAGTTCTTGTCTGGTGGAGAACCATTATTAGGAGTCGAGTGAGTCGTTCATTTTGGGCAAATATTTTATTTCCTGTAAATGTAATAAGTGCAAGAAGGACACAGGACTTCATGCAAATGAATATACAGTATCTAATAAAATAAGAAAATAATAGACATTAAGGTGTGCAAGATTGGCCCAGGCCGTAGCGTAACGGTCTGGGCACCGGACTGGTAATCCAGTCGCAGTGTGCCGCGGGTTCGACTCCCGGACCCGACACGGCCTTTACTGCATGTCATCCCCCCATCTCTCTCCCGTTTCCTGTCAGCCTACTGTCTGTCCCTTCAAAAATCAATAAAAGGCGTAAGCCGCAAAAAAAATATCTTAAAAAAAAAAAAAAAAAGGTGTGCAAGATTATCAGGGCATTGTACATGAGATAAAGATGGGTATCTTACAATAAATGCACCACGTCTCTCTGTGTGTACATGTGCCCCTACGATTCTACAAAATGTCAGTGATTCTCAAACTATATAAAATGATGTAATTGGCCACTGACCACCATTTGAAAATATGTTGTTTCAAGGACTGCCCCAGAAGCAAAGGTTTTAGTTAAAAACTTTTGCTATGAAAGAATATAATTAATTGTGTAGGGGCCATAAGTCCCCTCACCTGTACAATTCCCAGCCTCTGTCTCAGCTAATTGATTCCCATAAATATTATGTGTACAGATTTGCGATATTTGGATAATAATGAATTAGGGCTGACCTCGATTAGTCGAATAGTCGACTAATCGATCGGAACGGGTCTCAGTCGACTGACCACCTCTTAGTCGACTGAGCAGCCTGTGACTTGAATCGCACAGTGCGCTGGCCTGATAGACTCCAGAATCTCAATCTCACCTGCTGTGCTCAATCTGGCTAATGACAAGCCTCTCAGTTATTCACAAAAAAAAGAAAAGAGGTTTATTTTTTGGGGTTTTTTTTCTGGAGTCTATCAGGCCAGCGCACTGTGCGATTCAAGTCACAGGCAGTTTTTTTGCTCAGTCGACTATTAGTCGACTAACAGCAAATGTATTCATCTATCAGTCGACTATACAAATCCTTAGTCGGGGACAGCCCTATAATGAATATGGAAAATCGGACAGATCCGTGTTGATCACATGACTATAGAGATAGTGTGTGCACCAATTTGTGTGATGTATGGATCAAATCTGTACGAGTAATCTAAAAAAATCGGCTTCATGGAGGTGCTAGAACAGGCCGCTCTGGAAGATTTGCAGCGTTGTTGGCATCCAGGAAGTGTGTGTTGCACAGTTTGGCATAGACTGGGACAACAGTGCCGGAGATTAGCTGTACGCAGACAGAAGATGGACGGTCTGGGTGCAAAACATACTCTCTCTACTATGCCTTAGGCCTGGTGGAGACAGAAGGCTGTATTTTGCGTGTCTTAAGTACCAGGTCTTATTCCCTAACTTGAACTAAAGACCTGGAGGCGTGATCAATGCTCTTTGGCCACTCAGAATAGCCAAATGGCATTGATCACGCCTCCAGGTCTTTAGTTTACTCAAGTTAGGGAATAAGACCTGGTCCTTAAGACACGCAAAATACAGCCCAATGAGTCAACTGTACAAGAGAATGAGTGAAATGCAGGGTGTTGTCTTGAGCGTTACCTGGTGTATGAACTCTAGCAAGGACCGTCGGTTTTGCTGCCAGTAAGCGGGCAGGTCAGTCTCCTTGGGGAACTTGACACAGCCTAGCTCGATGGTCACCTCAAAACAGTTGGTATTAAGGTAGTTCCAATCCTGCATGCCACCTGGGGAGGAAAGCACTCATGGTCATTCCCATCCATCATTTAATATCAAACGTACAGTATATTGCACACATACAGACTATGGACACATTAAATAATTTGACTTAAAATCCCTGTCGCCCCAGAATGTTTCTTGTACTGTACATTTTGATTCCAAGGATTGAAAATCAAATCAAAAAATTGACTATAGTTTATAAAATATTAAATACAAAATAGGGACACCGGGTATAATGTGGTTAATCGGATGTTTTGGGCTGAAAGGGCCTGATGTACCTGGGACATTGTACCAGTTAGCACCGTTGGTAATACCATCCTCAAAGTACTCTTTTGGGTAGATGTCTTCACAGGGGTGGCCATTGTGCATCATAGGATTTGCCTACAAGCGCACACGCACGCACACACACACACACACACACACACACACACACACACACACACACACACACAGAAATAAGCAATAAAGTATCAATCCACAGATTTCATAACCCATGTTTAACGGACAGTATCTGAGACCAAAGGAATCCAAACGGTGGTGCAGTGTCCTCTAACCTGTGCATAGGCTCTGGATACTTGTTGAAAGACTTCGTCATCAGGACATTTGCTATACTTTGTTTGGCCTTCCTTGTCATCATCATAAGGGTAGTTCACCACCAAAGAGCCTGTTTAATAATAAAAGTGGTTTGAATGGGGGGGGGGGGGGGGGGTCAATATATGCTTAGACTGCAAATATACGCAAGATTAATAACAAAGCTGTAAAGGAATAATCTAATTAGGCTAACTTGCTAACTGATCAAATCTATTTTCAAAGACTTATGTCCCAGTCTAGAAGCTGGAAGAAACATCTTGCCTCCATGGAGGTTGGCTGACAGGACAAAGGGCTCGCTCCTCAGCCAGTTCATCACTGCCAGGGTCTCCGGCTGCCTGGCCACTGTGATGTTGGCAAATTGATCTGGGAAGTTACGGTTCAGGTCCAATTGGTTGCTGTTATTGCGTCCCTTATCTCTTGTGTTCTTCGCGTCACCTATGAGGAAAGGATACAACAATATTACCTGTAGTATATTCCAGGGCTAAATGCATAATGTATAACATTAGCAACACAATGCAAAGCTGCTCCTCGGCTGTGGAATGCCCTCCCTGACCACCTGAGGGCGCCACAGTCTGCTGACACTTTTAAAAAGGGACTTAAAAAAAGTTTTGCACTACCCTCTTGTGTGTCCATCTGCTAATCTCCAGCACCTTTGGCCTGGTGCCAAACTGTGCACACACACTTCCTGGATGCCAATCACAAATCTCCACCCCAATTCTCAGCCTGTTATAGCGCCACCATAAGCCAGATCTTTGCAAAACACATTTCTTTATATTACTCGTACACATTTTATCCATACATCACGCAAATCGGTATACACTATCTCTATATGCCTTCCAAAGTTTGGAAGGCAACACTTGCAGGATTGGTCCGTTTGGAACAAAATCCCTCAAATCATGAACGCAGCATGCAAATTCCAAATTATTCACACACATTCCCACTGGGCAGAGGAAGAAATGGCATTTCAAAAATTTCAAATTAGCCTCATGGTAGCGCTATAACAGGCCAATTCATGTTTTTACCTAAAACTACACCGATCTGTTTACAACTTTGTAGGCGCACTACTAAACATTATGAATACACTGTTATGTGTTATATATTTATTTTAATTGCCATGTTATACAACCACCAGATGACAGATTATTGGGGGGAAAAGGCAAAAAGACATGTTTATATTACTCCTACACATTTTGTCCAAACATCAAAGAGGCTATTATCCTGTGGGGACCTGTCCCCAGAGGGTCACTTTTTCTAGTTTTAACGATGCATTTGCCTAGATCAGTGGTTCTCAATCTCAACCTTTTGAGGCCGATGACCTGGAATTGAACTGGGGAGTGAGTGGGACGCCCCAAAATAATCAAATTTGAACTGGGGACCTAGATGGACTTAACGGTTGTTAAAGTTTAAGTCTGCATGACAATTGGCCTGTTCCCCCTTAAAACAGCCTTATCTGCTTCACTTCACTACTTCCTCTTACCAGCAGCAAAGACGTGTCAAAGCAATTCATGACAGGCAGAACATGTTTATAATAAAGGGGCTTTCCCATGCTGAAAGGAAAAAGTTGTAATGTTGTATAGTAGGCTTGAGCACCAATCTGGGGTCAATATAAAACTGCTCCTACAATTAATGTCATTCTTCTCTTTGTTAATGCATCAATGTATTACGGTTATTGAGTGTTTGCCGCTGAGTTTTTTTTAAAGAGTTGAGAGCACCTCAAATCCCACCTGGACAATAAGTATTTGCATATACTGTGGTATCTGTGGTCTGGGGCAAGTCTGGGGCAGGTCCATCTGTGGTCTGGGGCAGGGCACATTTTTGCCTTGCTTCCATTCACAGCCACAGTTAATTCCACAACTGACACAAACATGCACAACACTCCAACACAACAGGATGTCAGTGTAGTCAGTTGAGTTGGGAAACCCCTTTTTCAACTATTACGTTGTTTTTTTCCCTTTTATTTTTATATGATATGATATATTATATCAATGTTAACATTGGCAGAACATTTTAGCTCAAGACCCAAAGGACAAATCAGATGTTTGCCAAACTAGTGAAAATAGCAGATCTACAAGCTTGCACCACATTGTGAGCTTGTTGATAAGCTATTTTCACTAGTTTTTAAACAATTTGTATTCCTATTTATGGAATTGCTTTCTTTCTTTATTTGTTCATTTTTTATTCAATTATTTTGAAAAATCATTGAATTTGATTTTAATTCATGAACAATGTTTGGGGATTATTTATTTTGTTGTTGAAATAATTTACTGGTGACCCACAAATGGGTCCTGACTCACTTTTTGTGTTTCACAAAAAGTGAGTCAACTTTGTTGATCATGCGTGACGTGATGGAAGCATTTGTGTTCACATTGGTAGGTCTTGTGTATATGAGAGCAAATATTTGGTTCTGGTTACAAATACATTGTAGCAGCTGTGTGTGTGTGTGTGTGTGCGTGTGCGTGTGTGTGTGTGTGTGTGTGTGTGTATGCATGCATGTATGTATGTATATATATTGTCATATCATAATACTAGAATTTTGCGGCCACTTCGCGGCCGCTCATCCCAGAGTTACCTTGCCTATGGGAAGAAGGAAATTGCGGGAGTTGACTCCACATGTAGTAACGGATGGGTTATTAGTTATTATTATGTGTCCTTATTAGTGTAGTGTAGTGTAGTCAACACTTTATGGCTCATACACACTGCCCGGTATTTGCTCCGATTATGCTGTCGGGGAGCATTTTTGGCGCTGACCGACAAAACGGCTGATCTGACGTTAAGCAGTGCCCAAAAGGTAGATCAGGATCTACCAGTATAGATCACAAAGGCTTTGCAGGTAGACCACATGACATGGCCCTAAAAAAATATATAATTTTAATATAAAAAACGATTTTTGCATCTGCCGCTTGAGATGACCTGAGATGACTTGATTGATTGACATCAAAAAGGGCCTGTCAGCTCAAACACACAATGCAATACTTGTTGTTGCGTACAATCATCAGTAGCAAAGTCAAATACGAAAAATAAAAACCAATGTGATGATAGTTTTATTTTGCTGGTCGTTTTGAAAGTAGCTCTGAAGTAAAAAAAAGTGTGGGCAGCCCTGGTATAGATGATTATATATATATATTCATTCCGTGGGTAAATCCCTGGCTGTAGGCTACCCACATGTTGGTAGCATATTACCTATATTAGCCCAATATTGGCGTTACGCATTTCAGTTGAATAATGTTGTGTGCGCACGTGCGCGTGTGGAGAAAGACAGTTATTTAATGAAACTCAAGATTATAACGTCCTGTCTCGCTGGCGCCGTGTATAGTTGCACGGCTATTCCTGTGTGTGTGTGTGCGTGTGCGCAATGAAAAGTACTCGGCAGGCGAAATGGCGAATTCGAACGTTGTAATTGTAATAGTTTGGAACAAACCAAGTTCTGTGGAAGAACAATGTTGACGTAACTAAGAGATTCGCTGAGTAAGCGATATTTTATACAGTGATTTAGAAGGAATAAGCTAAATCGTGAGGCGAAGATTCCTTGTTTTATTCTCCTGCGGACAGGACTGTCAGGGAGACTATCAGAGCAGCACAGGGGAGTGGCTTAAAAGACGGGGTAGTAGTTGCATGTAATTTGTGCTCACTTGCATAGACCTGGCGAATTTAGCATGGTGAAAGGGCAACAGTGTTCCGGGGGTGTGGGTGCTTCGGGCGATAATGTTTGTAGTAAACAAATGCATTGGCGGCGTGAGTGTGGACGGGAGGCATTTTTGGTGGCAGTGCCAGTGCCAGTGTTTGGCGGGTGGTGTCGAGTTTTGGCGTTCGGCGCGATAGGAGGAGATAGGTCCCGAACACTGCGAAGGTAAGTGTGTGACGTCACTGCCGTGTGAGTGTGTGTGGGTGTAGTGTGTAAGATGGTGTTGTGGGTGTTGCAATAGCGACGTAGCTGTTGTGGCTTTGGGTTTCTTGCCATGTGTTGGGTACAAGTTCTCCAATATAGAATAGATATATGTATATATTGCCCCCCCCCCGCGTATCTAGGTGTGCCCTGGGATGTTTTGGCTATGAAAAGTGTGCCCTGGAAACACTGGTCTAGTCTGTGTGTGTGTGTGTGTGTGTGTGTGTGTGTGTGTGTGTGTGTGTCCTTCCTTACTTTGACTGGCTGTCTCATAACCATCAGGGTTCATAGAGGGCATGATATGGATGCGTGTACTGTTGACCAATTGAGTGACCTCAGGGTCGCTCCCATAGTTACGGCACAGGTACTCAATGAGGTTCAGCAGCAGCTCGCGGCCGACCACCTCGTTGCCGTGCATGTTGCCCACATATTTGAACTCTGGCTCACCTGGCATAGAGAGAGAAATGATTGATAACATTACTGTTAGATTGCTCAATGCTGCATTATTTTATCAAACAAAATGATTACATTTGGTCAAACAACTAAAGAGGCGAGCGTCTGAAAATATAGTACTGAGGATAGATCATGTGTTTTTATGACAAGCCCACTAGTCAACCATAGCAGCTGTTCAAGCAATATACACATTTTCATGCTATAAAAACGACATGATTAGAATCAAACAATTGTTCTCATTCATGAAATGGGCATATGATCGGATTTTACAGTAAAATGCAATGATTTTCTTTTCATAGCCGAGTTTGTTCTTTGGCATGACCAAATGTGGGAAGGCATTACGCTGATGTGGCTTTTAGTTTTGTTCTTTGTGCAAAAGGCGAGGCTAATGATTATAACCATCTCTTTGACTGCCAAAATTGTTTTCGTTTCGTTTTCGTACAAATATAGCATAAATTCCCATTTAAGCCTAGACCAGAAGTTGAACCCAAGATTGCTGCCAGTGCCTAAGGGTTTCTGTCATCCAAGAAGTATTATTTTCCATCTACCGTACTGTACTAGACCTACTCCTTTAAATACTCTGATGACACTGCCATTCTCGGACTACTCCATGACAATAACTCTATTACGGTCTATCAGAATACCATTTCTCATTTCACACAGTGGTGCACTGACAACTATCTAGAGTTGAATGTGGTCAAAACAAAAAAACTGGTCATTGAAACAACAACCCACACTGGACTTAACCCACTCCTCATTAATGGTAAAACAATAGAACAGGTTGACAGCTTCACATATCTTGGACTCACACTGGACAATAGACTTAGGTTTGATCAACACATTACATCTATCCAGTCACGCTTTCAGCAAAGACTCCATGTAATCCGTAAATTAAGATAATTATCTGTTGCTCCTCATCTTCTGCTATTATTGTACAAAAGCATTATTCAACCTGTTCTGTTGTACTGTTCTGCATGTTTCTACACCATACTGTCCATGCCTATGTCCATCACCCGTATTTCTTCCAAAATCATCGGACTTCCTACACCCACACTTTCTGATATGAACAATAAGGCCATCACACGACTAGCACTCTCGATATCAAATGACCATCCTCTGACCATCCTCTGTATCGTTTCTTTAACCTCATGCCATCTGGACAAAGATACAGAACCTTGCCATGGAAAAAGGTCTGTTTTAGTAGGAGTTTTGTCCCCTCAGCCATCGCGGCATTAAACAAACTGCCCCGCCGATAGGATGGTTCTGTACACAGTGGGGACCTCATGTTTTGTTTTTTTGTACTATCTTGGTGTTATGTGCTCTGTGTTGTTTTTGATGTTGGTGTTGAACTGTTGAACAGATTGTGAAGACAAATATCCTTCGGGACAATAAAGATTATTATTACTCCTGCACCTCAAAAGTTGAAGGAATAGTTCAAATAGGTCACGAAATATATACATTACTATGCCTGGGCACGGGCAGCCATTACAATACCTGGTGGGCCGAGTGGGAATGCACTGGGTAAATCCAAATCACTTTAAGCAGCTGCTTATACTGACAGTTTTCACTCAAATAATACCACCAGGATTATGAAGTAGTGGGGTAAATCTCAAGCCTACCTAAGTGGTAAAAAAGTAAATTATTCTTATAAAAAAGGAATTGTGTTTTAAAGAATCACCTTGCTCATGGATAGTGGGGTTGTCCGAGATGACCATGACATAGAGCTCACGGCCATCTACCGAATGGCCGATGGAGTGGAGGTAGGCAATGGAGTGGAAATCACTGCTGTATTTGCGGAGGAAGAGCTCCATATCTGCATAGTTGTGATGGCGGAAGTCCTCTGGTTGGACAGGCTCATGCTGCTTTGGTGGCGACGAGGGAGTGTCGCTCTCATTTCCGCCAGGAAGAATATTCTGGGATGAGTCACTGGAGCTGCGGTTGCTGCTAACTGCAGGTGCTGGTGTTGTTGGAGCTTTAGTAGGTGAGGTAACAGATGTGGTCGCTGCAATGTTACCTGCATGCTCATTGGCCAAGGCTTCCAGGGTGAAGTTTACTTCAGTTGCTTTGCCTTCCACCACTTGCACACTATACAGTGCCATTGGCTTGTACCTAGGGGTGAGCACAACACATTTCTGAGTCAAGTTGATTCTGCCTTTACTTATACGAGAAGTGGCAGCAAAGCACACAGAATTGTTTTTATTTATTTATTTTAATTCCACACTGGGTCTTGGTCGAATATGCAACTCTCTCTCTCTCTCTATACTAAAACTGAAATGATATACAATCCATTGACTTTGCAGTACTCACCCTGGGGCAACAGCTGAGATGTTGTACATGCCAGGGAGGAGGAGGCGGTAATACTCCCCGTGTTGGCCTGTGGTCAGATTGTGGTTGATACCTGCCACTATAATGTTGACATTGTTGAGGCCAGTGCCGTTGGTGGTCTCTATCACATAACCGCGTACACCAATATGGACCTGGTAGAGGACAGCTGTGTTACCAGAGAACATCTTGCATATTTTGTCATAAAGTTGTCTTTTACACCATATGACTGGTTGCAGGGCTTAAAGCTAAAAAAAGGTTTTTGCAAACCTGCACTGATCTCATTAAACTTTAAGCCCTGTGGTTGTGACTTATGGTCATTTGGTTTAATCATATTCTCCTTGAAGAATATGAGGTATGTTGTATTAACAACGCGAGTTGCGCAAGCTGACGATCTACAAGCTCACAATGCGTTACGATGCGACACACTGTGAGCTAGTAGATCAGCTATTTTTTAATAGCAAAGTATAAAATAGGAAGTATGTGGTAAATGGACAGAGTGGACGTCCTACCTTTTCAATGTAGGCCAGTAGCGACTCCCTATTTAAGTCCCATTCCTTGTGGAGCTCATTGGCAGGAGGGTACTTGCAGCAGCTCAGCTCCATGGTAATCTCCAGGCAGTTCCCATGGAGGTAGTTGAAGTCCTGCATCCCTCCTGGATGACAAGTTGGAATAAAAAGCCTAGATTTTAGAAACGGCACCACTTGCCACATAAAACACGTATACAAAGTTTAACAGCATTCATAAAGTGTGAACATTTCGTTTGAGAGTTGAGACAAACAAACTCATCATATGAATCTGCCACATACAGTATGCAGAAACGTTTTTCTATACTTAGTAGTAGTACAAGAGAAATATCTTCTAAAACTTCTTTCCATGTGATAAGCTAAAGGCTGCAATTTGGAAATGACAGTACTACCCCTAATCGACATTGTTTTTAAAATCTCTGCCCCATCCAGTGCCTGGTATTGAGCCTGGACATCGGACTCAGTGCTTCTGTTGGAAGCAGGCTGCTTGTGACATACGTCTCTTTCCAAGGGCCCACAGTGTTCGCAGCTGCAATACCAAGCCAGCTGCAGCCTGGCTCTGCACCCATCAGACAGCCTAGCAGGCAGGCAGACATGGAGTGGTGTCCTCAGGGATTGCAGCATGCTGCCAACATTCCCTCTGGTTGGACGGTTGCCATAACTGCCTGCTGGGTGGCCACAGGAGCCCAATAAAAATAGCCATCGGCATTAACTGCATCAATGATTCTTTCTGCACACGCAAAATAAAGTGTTACAAAGACAAAGTGGCCACGTCTGTCTGCCACTTAACTACACACAGTCCAAAACAAGGCGTGCCTGAACGGTATTGCATACAAAACCAACACTAACCACCTGCATCCTTGTTGTCTCAGTGAGTAAGGAGATCCTTAAGAGTACAAAGATTTATCACATGTCGATTTATCACATGTCTTCTGTGTAATTCCAAGAAGTGGGAGCGTGCAGCTGTTCAATTGTGTGAAACTTGGTGACTGTAATTTACCAGAGCGGAGACTAGAACCAATTATTTGAGATTATGGGTCAAAACAGTTGAGGTGGAGTGGACAACATGGTCCACTGTAAATAGTTGAGGTGGAGTGGACAACATGGTCCACTGTAAATAGTTGAGGTGGAGTGGACAACATGGTCCACTGTACTATTTGACAAGCGCTGTCCTGACTAGTTCCTGTCTGGATAGGGTGTGGACTGATTTTGGAGGATGTTTGCCACTGTAGGAAATGGCATTGGTCCAGACAAAGCATATCATTTATAAAACTGATTAAACCAGTAAGACGTCTGCGGGCGGGAAGTGACCTCACCCTAAACGTGCACGCATCCGCCTCGGTGACAGCAGACTGCTGGGCGAGCGCTGGCCCTTTGGAATGGAGGGTCAGATCAATATATCCGCCTGGGTGACAGCAGACTGCTGGGTGAGCGCTGGCGCTTTGGCATTGGGGGTCAGTTCAACATATGGAATGAATTCTGTACTGGCCATATTTGGAGTGTTTCTTGAGTGTACAATCCATTTAGCTGGATTATTTTCCCAACTATTCAGCAAAGTTAAAATTATACAATTCCATTCAAAGTCGGCGCTCGTAACCTCGTAAAGGCAGTTACGTCCCTTAAAAGCAACAGGTTCTCTGTCTGCCGTCTCCCCTCTGCTCCGTTAACATTATGGGTAACTCATTCAAGTGGTAAATTAAATGTGAAATACATCCTCTATTGAGAAAACAACAATATATGTTGACAAAGACACTTCATACATTTGGAAACATATTTTTATTTAAATCAATATAGTCTTCAGTTCATTTTGTATTATTTTAAAGGTAGGCTAACTACAGTTGAATTTCAATGGAGTCCGGGGGTGCTTGAGGGCTGAAGCACCCACTGACACAATGGCCGCGTTCGGAAATAGGGCACTGAGCGCACTGTGCAATGCAAACTAATAGGCGAGTGCGCTCCCGCACTGGGGGGCGGGGCGGGAGGGCACCCACTGCCGACTGCCGTTATAAGAACTTTCCACGCCTGAGTCAGGAACTAGTCAGACACATGAGTGGCAAGCTCTGGCCAGTGTCTGTCAATATTGCTTAACATATTGCTCATGTCCTCCTACTACTTAGCATAAGTTCTTGAGGACTATCTTGTTGTGTTACAATTTAGGAAGGCACAGTAAAGTGAGAGGTTATTACTACATTATCACCTAATTAAATGTAATTATTAGGTGGATGATCAATCTACCGTAGTTTAGAAGATGATTGGTAGCGAGTGTATGGCCTGAGGCCTATATCCTTGAAAAAATACACTCGAAATATTTACCCAAAACAAAACACTGACTATTTGAAGTGCAGGATTTATAGGAGGCCCCTGGGATAGAGTAATTTTACAGGCCTCACGGGCCCTTACGGCCGCGCGAGCTTGCCACGCGGTTGTTCGTTTTAGCTGAAAAATGTTGGAGGGCACGGCAATATCACCCTATTAAAACGAAATATATAACTACCGTAAACACAAATCTCACTTGAATTGGATTACAATAAAAAAAGAAATGTGGTAAATCCGTGGGCTAGGTGGCTCAATTTACACCGTCTGACACATGCAAAAGCTGACAATTGTGCAGAGGCCACATCATGCTAAACCACAGTACCTCAACGTCATCGTGTGTCATATCTGTTTTGCAGATCTATCACCGTCATACAAGGAAGACAAAAAGGAGCTAACCAGTGTTACCAGATATTGCGAGAGAAATAAGCATTTTGAAAATAGCCAATCTGAAAGCTCAGTGAGCTTGCAAATCTGCTATCTGCTAATCCTTTTCAGATCTGCTGCAGTCAAGATCAAAAGTGCATTATGGTAAATAAATAAATAAATAGCCTACAATGAATCAATTATAAGTAAATTTACTTGGTACTTGGTCTTCAAAAATGGTTACTGTATCTTTGCATCTATCGCTATTATTGATCGAAATAAATTGACTCAATGTTAATCTATAGGAAAATATTAGAATCATATTATCCTGGAAGACATGCACTGGCAAACAAACACACATGCTCACAGAGGAGAGATGGGCTGTAATTTGAAATCCCATGTTCCTCACTTCTCACCCCCTCGGGCCAACCATCAAATCAACACAAAGAGCCAGTGGATCAGAATACTGTCACCTGTGCTCACTGCCTTACACTGGCTACCAATAGAGCGTCGCAGTCCCTCCCCCTTTCAGAACAACGAGTGGCCCAGGAAATGAAAACGCAATGCATTTCCCCATATGCAGTTCTTATTTAATTTATTTAAAGACCTTTTAAGCGTCGTACGAAGCCAACTCTTGTCGTGACAAATCATGACAACACACACAATATTTTGGACCAAACAAATAATTACAAAGAAGAAAAACAACAAAAAAAGTGTTGTAACCTGCCGTTTTTTTCTACTTTCTAATTCTTTGTTTGGCCCGAAAAATTGTGTGTGTTGTCATGATTTGTCACGACAAGAGTTGGCTTCGTACGACGCTTAAAAGGTCTTTAAATAAATTAAATAAGAACTGCCTATGGGGAAATGCATTGCGTTTTCATTTCCTGGGCCGAGGGACTGCGACGCTCTATAGACTCCAGACTTAAAAAAATGACTAATTACTTACAAATCCCTCTATGGGCTGGGCCCAATACATTTAATTGAGTTACTCCACCCCAAGGTAAATACGAGACAACTTAGGTCTTCTGACAAAGGCCTTCTTATTATCCCTGCTACCAAGCTGAGAACAAAAGGTGATCGAGCCTTCTCATTTATAGCACCTACTCTTTGGAACACTTTACCTCTTAACTTGAAAAATGCAGTCAGACTGTCAGAGTATACATTTAAAAAGCTGATAAAAAAGCATCTGTATCGTAAGTATTTTGGTTTGCTATAGTGATTACCTCTATGTTCTGTTGAGTCCTATTTACTCTAGTTCTGCTTGTACCTATTTCTATGTATTGCTTTGTTTCTTATTTCTATTGCTGTTTTAATGTTGACTGTGTGTTCTTGTTTTATTCTGTTATTTTATTTTATTGTACAGCACCTTGTAATGATTGTTTTGAAAGGCGCTTTATAAACAAAATTACCGTACCTAGGTGTGGGTGAAAATAATAGGAAGTTCACTTTAGTCAGATCAACATCCGTTAAGCAGTCTAATCTGCATGCTCAAGACTGTGCTTTCTAAGAGGGCAATCACACTGAGAAACGTTGCTTCAAAAACACCTTGTAGGTGATTGACACTGACAGACTAAAACCGCTCAGAGTACAGTACCTGTGCAGTGGGCACTAGGGCTTCATGCTGTCATGTGTACTCCAGACAACTAGGATGAGTTTTCATAAACACTGGCCATGACATGACAAAAACAGGAGGAAAGTTATAAAGTAGAACCAAAGCCTACCCTAGTGCCCTCTGTGCCTTGTGCACAAAATGTGAACACTTATGTGCACCTAAAAACACATTCAGCAGTGGACAATTCTTGGTGGGAACTGGGAACGCCCCCATGAGGGTACAATAATGAACACATCTGCTGGGTTCTACACACACAACAAACTGTGTGTAAATTTAAGGATCCGATTTGGCAACAGGCAGACAGACAAACAAAATGAGGATAGCCTATTAAGGCTTAGGCTTAGTGTGTTTGAGTGTTTTGACACTTACCTGGCAGACCCACCCAAAAATACAGTACAAAACAGTGCTTTGTTGACAGAGTTGAAAATAAAATGTTTATGTATAAGCTTGTCAAGTACAACACACAAACTCAAAGAATGAATGAATGAATGTGGGTCCCGGAATCACGAGAGAAGACAATGCTGCGGTAATCCATCACACACAGAGAAAACTAAAACCACAACAAATAACCGGTATTAGCTGCAATCTCCATAGCAACACTGCCGAAATGTCTCACTTCAGGCCATTTGGTGTCATTTAGCTCAATGACCAAACAATAGGCTTGCACAGGAAAAGCAACCAAATACTGCCGTTCCACGATTTTTCATCCATCCTACAAGACACAATAAAACAGAGCTGCTTCTTAAACCAGGCTTGCTCGCTGTCAACACTTCTCAGACAAAATTGGCTCATTATGTTACTGCCGAGACAAAGACAAGACAACATCCATTGAGGCTCAATCGCCATGGAAACCGTGGAACCCATGCTACTACACACAATATGTGTGATTGTTCACAAGGAGGAGAGACCAAATAATGAGCATTGATCACACAAAGTGACCTCTGGGATAATTCTAGAAACAAACAGATAATCTTACCGGGTACGTCATACCACTGGGCTCCATTGGTGATACCATCCTTGAATTTCTCCTCAGGGTCAGCTGGGCAGTTGGGCTGGCCCGTCTTCATCATGGGGTGGTTCTGGGCGTAGGTTCGGGCCAAGTATCGAAACAGACTGTCGTCCTCTGAGCTGCTATAATGGCCCTCCCGCTCGTGGTTGGGAGAGTCGTCAAATGGGTAACTGGCGACGACGGTGCCACCATGCAGGTTCCCCGAAAGCACAAATCTAAAAAGTCGAATGGACACTTAACTTTCATCCACAAGAATGTGAATTGTGTGGTGCGAGTGATCAGACAGACAAGAGTACATGTCAAACATGCAATAAATATCTACACTGATTACAGAAAGATTAGGAACCTGGCTAAATATTTACATTTGGGGGGAACAAAATCCAAATTTCTAACCTGCAGCACCTGCAGTGCTGCTACGTCACCTGCATGTATCCATCTAAAAAATACCACTTGCACACAAACAAAACACTTTCCCTGGGAGTGACATTATTCTGTTGCTATAACAGGTATTTTGGGATTGCAGCAATGTCGAGTTGCTTACTGACTGGACTGTGTCCAAAGCCATCTATTGTGCAGTGTGATTAAACAAGTGATTGGGGCATGAACCGCATGATGTTGACTGAGAGGCCATTCCAACCCCTGCCTGGCTGCCTCTAGCAACCAAAACTCATTAAAAACAATTGTAAACTGCACTGCTTATATGTTTGTGTTCTTCTGTTCAGCACCTGGGTTTTCATATTATAGCGTGTGTGCTACTACTTACAACTTTTTGGTAATTGAATGCCACAGACGAAAAACAGTCTAAGTCCACACTATTTATCCATAATGTATAAATGATAGATAAAGGGGTCAGGACATTATTGTTTCACTGGAGAAAATAGATAAAGTGCCGTGTTTTACTGTGTACTTACTTTTTCTCCAAGATCCACTTGATGACGGCCCCGACCTCGGGAATGTCAGCTTGATTTATGTCCAGCTTGCCAAACTGGTCGGGGAAACTTCTGTTGAGGTCCTTGCTTCTAGCATTCTGACGCCCCCCTGCATCGCCGTTGCAGTCGCCCTCGACTGACTTCTCAAAGCCGTCTGGGTTCATGCTGGGCATGATGTACACGTCCGTGGTGGTCAGCAGCTGCGTGATGCGCGGATCCTGCCCATACCTCGTCAGCAGGTACTCCACAAGGTACACCAGGACCTGCCTGGAGATGGTCTCGTCGCCGTGCATGTTCCCAACATATTTGAATTTGGGTTTGCCCGGTGCTTCTACGAGAGGGTCCTTTGTGATCCGCAGCACCCACAGTTCCCTGCCTTCCAGCGACTGGCCTACACTGGACAGGTTAGCAATATGAGGGTACTTCTGAGCCATGGATTGTAGGATCCGGGTCAACTCCACGTAGTTATAGTATCTGTCGTAGGTTTCCACATCTTGAATGGCGCGATTACTTCTGCCTAGCCTCGCTTTAGCAACGTCTATAGACACCACCACAACAACAACAACAACTAGAAAGGCTGGAAGTGAGACGCGTCGTACTTTCAGCGTCGCGGCGAGATGTTCCTGCAAGTGTGTCGCCATTGTTTACGTGTCTCCTACCCGTTCACCATTCGGTCTCTTGAGTTACGCAGCGATCGCGGCGACAGAAGGCGTATAACCAAAGGCAACGGACAAGAAGCTAAATGTATGTTCTATTTAAAAGCCAGCGAGCCAGCCCTTGGTGCGTCTGCGTCTTACTAGTACTACTTCCCCCTTCACCTCAGGAAGGCGGGGTTTGGCGGTGACGCAATCAGCCTTCAGCCGGAGTGGGCGGGGCCTTTTTAAGGTAGTTCCCACTTCCCAAGTTCCCATATAACCTCGCGTCAGACTCAGAAGGCTTTTCACCTCAGTTCAGTTGAAAAGACAGAAGACTGACACCGTATTTTCATCTCCTGTCAAAGTTTGCAGAGAAAAGGGATGCTGATAACAAGTAATGCGTATTTTGTTCTTCCTTTCCTTTCATCCCACTCTGCCAAGCAGCCAACCGTAGCCAGATTGCAAGTAAAAGTGAGAACGTTTAGCAAAGGAAAAAAAGAAAAGAAAATCTATGACCTTTATGGAGAATGCTCTTTTTAATCTCAGGAATAAGGGGAAGAGCCAAGAGGGCATAGAACACCGTTTCTGTCACCTATGAAGGGAAACCAAAAGGGGAGAAGAAGGAATATTATCAAAGGACCACTTCAGCACTTTTCAACCTATCTTCATATAATTGGTCCTCACTAATGATCATGATAAAATAGCAAAAAAAATGTCTGACCCCCCTCCCTCAAAAAATGCAGATCACTTACATCTTTTAAAACAGGCCTGAAAATCCACCTTTCAGCAGTCCCAAGGGAGAGGAAATGATCCTTGCCCCTTAAACAGGTGATCACCCCCCCCCCTCCTTCCTTTTCCCCATTCTGTACATAGTTTTAAAAAAATCCTGAAATTATTTAGATTTTTTGTTTTTATTGATGATTTTGATGGAAACAAGAAAGTCTTGTTTCCTAAATGGAAACAACACCACAAGGACTTTTGTTTTGGTGCTATCCCTTTTGAACTGAGTGTTTGACTGTACTCTGTTGCTGTTTTTACATGCTCAATAAACTATTCAATCAATCAAAAAGGATCAAGATTCAAGAAATCTGTGGTTTTGAATTGTAAAGCAGCTAGCAGAATAAAATTAGCTTTGCAAAGATGACAGTAGGCCTAATGGCCTATTGTTTTCTGTAAATCGATGTTTAACAGCGTTGCCGTTGATGCTGAAAGTCAGCTGCATGTCTATGACTGGAAACCTGTCTGTTCCATAGGATGAGAATGGACCAGAGCTAGAACTGTAAAAAATAAATTAATAGCATACTTTGCTAATGCTACTACGCTTGAATAAAATTGCCATTTGACCTTTTTCTTAAACACAGTTCATGTGGTGCTTATGAATGGGAAACGAAAATGTCTTTATGGTGTCTTTACGTCATAACTATGATGTCATCAAATTCAGTAATCAAATGGAGGAGGATCTCCAGACCTGCCTGATGGTCCACGAATTTCCCTGAACACCTGATGCACCTGATGCTGAATTGTAGAGAGATTTAACAGCTTTGATGCTGCAAGTCAGCTGCATGTGACTGGATTCTCGAAATGTAATGTTTAAGAGCACTTTAAACAAAACATTACCAGGCAAAAGTGTTACATTACATCTAGTATGATGTAATTTCAATTTCTGAAAGCCAGGCATTGGAAGGGCTAGCTCCCCTCAAAAAGAAAAGTACGTGTTAGTAGCTTCAGTATGCTTGAGGTTTTTGAGCGGCGGCACACCGTCTCCTAGGCACAGCAATGTGTCTCTGTCTGTCTGTCTGTCTGGCCGTCAGTATGTCCACCTGAGTAGGACCTTTGACACCTGTCTGGACATATTTACCCTGCAGATGCTTAAGTCAACAACTGTGGTTTATGAATGGGAAAATGTCTTTATGGGCGTAGCTATGACTTCATATCTTTGTCGTCATAACTTCAGTACTTAAAAGGAGGTGACCATAACCTTGTGTCTCTATTGATTTATATGCGATTGTAATTGCCTGAACAGAGATAAGAGATGATGATCTACTAATCTGGAAGACGAATGAGAGCCAAGGCCCCAAAGCTGTATGACGGGAAGCCTGAGCTTGGGTCCCTGATTGAAATATTCCGTGGAACCTATCAACACTGGGCTTTGTACATTGGTGATGGCTATGTTGTCCACTTGTCACCCCCCTCTGAGGTTCCGGGAGCAGGGGCCAACAGTGTGATGTCTGTTTTCTGTGACAAGGCTGTGGTAAAAAAAGCAAAGCTCTGCGACGTGGTGGGGACCAACAAGTGGCGAATAAACAATTGCCTGGATGATAAGTATAAGCCACAAGCAGTGTATATCATAGTCAGAGATGCCTGTGCACTAGTGGGTAAGGAGTATAACTACTGTGTCTTCAGCTGGAATTGTGAGCACTTTGTTACTGAGCTGCGCTATGGCAAGGCTGAATCTTGGCAGGTGCTGTCTGTCATGTTATCAGGTGTCGCCACTATGGGCCTAGGACTAGGCCTTGTGGCTCTGGCAGCTGCCCTCTTTGCTGGATTTGAGACCAAAGAAAAGACAAATGCAAAAAACAATATGCAACCTAATTTGAGTGAACTCAAATAACCTGATTAATTTATAGAATGGAATGTGTGCAGATCTTTTTTTTTTTACTTTTTTTACTTTTCTTCTTTTCTTTTTTCTTTTTTTTGCTAAACCCTGAAACAATTGAACACAAAACTCTTCAAAGTTTAATTGCTCCCCAAGATTTATTTTTTATTTTTTTTGTATTGGTTTATACCCGGTAGCCTACCCTATAGGCTATAGCCTATATATTCACCCCTATGACTCTTTAATAAAGTGATATAGTTGCACTCTGAGTCACTGAGTGTATTTGTAAACTAATTTGCAAATTGTTAAATTAAACAGTGAGACTTACCTTGTAGCTCAAAAAGGAAATTCCTGTGTTCCACTTGGAACACAGTAAACTGCCAAACCTCAAAGACTGGAATTAAATCAGAAACATCACACCCATGTGACGTGAGGAGCGCTCTTATCATCATACATCCTCTCATCCCAGCCAATCACAATTTGCGTCCTCACCTTCGTCTTCAATGTTTGTGTTTACACAATGCTAGTGCTTGCACAAACACAAAAAACTGGCCATTCATTGTCAAGGGCATTCAATGTTTGTGTTACACTCAAAGCTGGCCTTTCATTGTCAAGGGCATTCAATGTTTGTGTTTACACAAACACTCAAAGCTGGCCATTCATTGTAAATGGCATTCAATGTTTGTGTTAGGACAATGTTTGTGTTTACACAAACCCTCAAAGCTGACCATTAAAGACAATGTTTGTCTTTAGTGTTTACCCAAACCCGCAAAGCTGGACATAAGAGGGGCTAGCGACTAGCACCCCTCAAAAATGTAATCATCTTTAGCCTACAGGACCCCGATGGAAACAAACAAGCCATATAGTGCTTTCTTGGGTTCAATCCTTTTAACATTGTATTGGTATGAAAGTACTTTTTGTTCTTTTTTGCAAGCCATTAAAGTATTCAATCAGTCAGTCAATCAATCAATGAATCAGTCAAACCCCATAGTATCAAAAACCATTAACAAGCAGTCAT
This sequence comes from Protomyctophum parallelum, assembly GCF_964188405.1. Classification (NCBI taxonomy): domain Eukaryota; kingdom Metazoa; phylum Chordata; class Actinopteri; order Myctophiformes; family Myctophidae; genus Protomyctophum; species Protomyctophum parallelum. Next base: position 28,864,800 of record NC_139706.1, read on the forward strand.
ATATAGTTGTAGGTCCGCTCTGTATATGATCACTCTGAATTGTAATGGGGTTTAGTTTAGTCGCCCTTAGGCCTTACCCCTAGCTGTGACCCATTTTACCCCCATTTATATCATCACAACTGTCAGTCTGTGATGACATGGAATCTGCAAGCAAGAGCAAATGAAAACACAATCCACCATCCAAGAAATGACACTTGACTCCAAACGGATTATTATCAGACACTTTGTCTCGTTTTATTTCATGTTGCCCATTCTGTCTGATCCCGGTGAGTGGGGAGTGACCTGCCCTGCACGTCACTTGTCAACACAGACAACACATGTTACTGCCATCTAGTGCTGGTAACAGGGCACCACCTGAGGCTCTACCGCTGCATGGTCTCTCCACTATGGGGCAGAGCCGGCAGCGGCCTTACTTTTCTTAATAGATCTAAACAAAAGTGCTGTAAACATCTTTATGGTGGAACACCAGGAGCCTCAGCCGTGCATCTGACAGAGCTGGCCAAAGCTTGGAATGATGGGGTAGAAGGAGGGAAGAGTTGAAAGAGGTGAAGAGAGAGAAAGAGGAAAGGAGGTTGCAGTGTGTGGGTCTCATTGCTGGATTCTGCGCAGTGACTGCACCTGGAAGGTCTGAGCATGGGAGCCCCACTCCCTGTAGTGTTTGTACTCTCCTCCATGACGATCACTTTCCAGTATGTACTGGTAACCACGGTAACCTGGGTACTGGTAGCACACCCAGCTGGATGAGGAGAAGAATGGAGGGACACAAGTGAAAATGATTGTCACTTTGATTGTTAAAGTATGAAGGACTCAAGTCAACATGCATGTTTTGGGAGCAGATTAACATAATAGGCCTTTGCTCAATGTGAGAAAACACAGAGCAGGATAAAGATATGTCACAGAGTTGTTGTGTTTACTCTTGTGGCCAATTGGTGCCTCCTTCAGACCATTCAGACACATTGTTGACAGTGGTCTTATTTTAGGAGATTAGCCTACCCTCATTCAGGCAAACGGAGGCGAGGCCCTCCATATCATCTAAACAAATTCAGACATATAATTGGTTTTGTCAGAGAATAACATTTCTAATTGACTACAGGATTATCCTCTTGATGGCTCATCTACTTGTATTTATTTTATTAAAGCAGGCAACTAATTTATTTATTTTGGGGTCCTTGACATGAAAAGGTTTGACAGCCACTGATCTAAAGAAAGTAAAGCATGACACAAATCACTGTATTGACAGAAGGTACTAGTGCTGAGACTCACGCTCCACTCTGGGTCTGCATGGAGCCAATCTCATTGTTGGCCCAACCCATAGCCTGCAGAGAGGGGTAATCGTCATTCATCTCCCACTGTTTTCCGATGAAGTTCTCCTTCTCAAACACAGTGATCTTGGACTCCTTATGGTTCTGTTTGGACAGGGACAGACAGTTGAAGAAACATGAACAATGTTATTACACTGTTGATGTGAATTAAATCCACAATAGAGAAATTATATGTTACTATAGTTATTTACAATGGGACCTGGCTAGGTTAAATGTCTTGAAACAAAGACACTTTGCACATTGCAAACTAAGCATTCTTGTCGCAAGCCTTCTTGAGGTGTTCCTAAAATTGACACGTATTATTCTACAACAGACATGAAACATGAAAACTAAGTTTTTGGTTAATGACTTCCTAACCCGCAGTCTCGTTCTGATCACACTTACATATAATTCTATATACTGTATCTATATACACATGACTTGCAGGGGCTTGAATTCTGTTCAGGTAGCACAGTCAGGAGTGATAAAGTCTCTAATTGTTCTGCTGTTTTATTTGTAGGTTTGTGGTGCTTTGAGTAAAGCCCTTTATCCATTTTTCCCCCACGGTCACTTAATGCGTCCCACAGCTTAATATCAGAATATCAGAAACAATTTGTACTTAGTTCATAAAGTTAACATAACTAACTAAATGCATTTGAAATGAAATAGAAATGTTACTTTTCAGAATTCCAATTGAAAAATAGCAAAGAATTATTCAGGATTTCAATTCAAATAATAGCTAAAATAGCTGCTCTACAAGCTCAAAACGTGTCACACTGCAATGTGTTTTGAGCTTGTAGAACGGCTATTTTTGCTACGACAGTAATATGCAATGTGGCCATCTGAAGTGAGTGTGGAAATATAGTGGCCCTCTCCATCGTCAAAGTGTCCCACCCCTGTGGTAGAGTAATAATATAACGAACACAACAGCGATAGTTGGTCTACCTGCTCTTCTATTGAGACATTTTATATCCTGTGGTTGGGTAGGAACACTACTGGCTGACGGGAGGTAACCGTTGCATGGAGGTCAAACTGGCTTTCCATTATAGCTCAGGAGTGGACATTTTGGCACTTGCGAGGGTGTCTAGGGTTACAGATTGCAGCTTTAACATTGATGATTTTACAGGTGTAGGGTATAGGACAGAGACTTACAGCAGAGCAGATTGGGCGGAAGGACATCAACCTCTCAATGTGATAGGCATTGCTGCCGCTCCATGACTCCCAGCGAGGGTACTCTCCTCTCTCCAACACAAACTGCTGTCCACAGAAGCTGGAGTGCTCGAACCCTGCCCAGCTATATGCACAAAAACACATATACATGCACAACACATACAGAGCATGAGCTGGATGGTGGAACAATAAGGGATCTCTAAATAGTGGAGATCAGTTATTTTTGTTGTTTTAAATGAAGAAAAAAATCTATGAAATGAAAGGATTCTACAATGGCATGTCAAAAATAAGGATGCCAGGTTGAAATTGTTTAACCTTTGTTAGCCAACGTAGGTTTACGCACAGTCACATTTACCACAATGGTGAGGGAGGGGTGAGTGTTTCCCCCACACAGATTTGACATGTCGAAATCAAATATATAATTATTTAAACATTATATTTACAAATGAAATCAGGCTCTGGAGGATAAAACCATCTGTGACCTAAATTGTTGAGCCATTCTGTACAGCTTTTTCTATGCACTGTACTGAAAAGGAGAGTTATTTGTTATTTCGCCCTGTATGACCCATAGAGCTCTAAAGCCTGGTTTAGCCATATGCTTTTTGAGATAAAGTGTTGTCCTGACCTTTTTTCAGGTGAAAATAGTGACGTGTTGCCGAAGCATAAATCAGGCTTTAGTCACAACTTACGCTCCACATTCCACCTTCAGGGAGCGGATGTTGTCCACGCCACACTCCATGATGTTCTGGCAGGATGCAGTGAACTCCATACGTTTCCCCTGGAAGTTCTCCTGGTCATAGACAGTGATCTAAACAATACACAAGATGTGGAGCAGACACATGCAACATACACACACACACACACACACACACACACACACACACACACACACACACACACACACACACACACACACACACACACACACAGAGACATGTGAGCACACACGCATCATTGACTGAATATGGGGAGACACTGAGGAAATGCAGAATGCAGCATGACCTAATCAAATTTACCTTCCATGGTCCCATTGGGATGGGATTAGTCTGAGCCATTATACTGGATATCTGACCTGCAATGAGAAGATAAGAGAATGAGTCATGCTGAACCAGTTGACAGGCAGCCTATTGAACAACACTCTGCTCCATCCATACAAGTACCACTCTATTGCAACTAGATACTTTAACGTTAATGTCATAATTAAAGAGTCTGGGCAAAGTCCAAACAGATAATATGTTGTGTTGTGGTGTGATTGTGGGAACTAAAACAGCTGAGGTAAGATATCCTTTTGTAATTTTCTTTCATAATGCAAATATACAGCAAACAAACTAAGATGAAATGAAGTTGTATACAACGCAGGTTCTGGAGTGGAGACCACACACTGCTTATCACAGCCACTCCCCGTTCTCAATCGCTTCCCGCCTTCACTCATTAGCCACTCCCCGTTCTCAATCGCCTCCCGCCTTCACTCATTAGCCACTCCCCGTTCTCAATCGCCTCCCGCCTTCACTCATTAGCCACTCCCCGTTCTCAATCGCCTCCCGCCTTCACTCATTAGCCACTCCCCGTTCTCAATCGCCTCCCGCCTTCACTCATTAGCCACTCCCCGTTCTCAATCGCCTCCCGCCTTCACTCATTAGCCACTCACTGTCAATCGCCTGTATATCCACTATCCACTACACCTGCCTCCACTCACCACAGCCAATAAGCTGGGAATACTTGTTCCCAGCTTGTTTGTGCTTGTCCCAGCTTGTTTGTTCTGCTTCACGACAGACCAAACATCAGTTGTGAATACTATTCTTGTAGATCGACTATTTCTGCTATTTATTGCTTCAAGTTCGCCTTCCTCCTCCACCCCAACGTCCTCCTTCATCCTCGATGCTCTTCTTTCCGTCTCTATTTCTCTAGGTCTAGGAATCCAGGGGGACAGTGACGGAGCAGAGACGACCGACTGCTCCCCGAGTAGAGCAACGATTTCCATCAGCTCCCGAGACTACGCCCCTACCCTGAGTCTGCACCCTACTTTGGGTTCCTCATCCAATTCCACATTCATCTCATTACGTTTCAAGAAACTGTTAAACTTAAGTATATAGGTGTGGTCTCTTACTAGTGAACTAAGCATTCACTGACAGTATGTCATCATGGCAAACAACAAAACACATCCGTCTATCTAAATAGTTGCCTGATAACATTTCTAAATGTCAGATCTAAATGTCGACTATGCTTTTGGAGAAAGGATACAGGATCCATTTGGGTAGTGTACATACTGTATGCCATGTGATGTGTGTGCATGTGCATGTGCATGTGCGTGTGTGCGTGCGTCCGTGCGTGTCAAAGTATGCACACTTGTACAGTATATGGTGTGCGAGTCTGTATAAGTGTGAATGTCTATGCTTGTGGATGCGCAACCTCATTATATGCATTTCTGGGGCTCTGAAGAAGAAAGAACGAAGACATTGCCTCAAGAAATGTTAACTAACAATGCTCGGAGCACGGCAATAGGCTAAATGCATTGATATGAAGGGCTTACCTGACCTGCCCCGAAGAATAGTTGTGCAGTGCTCACAGGGGCTCCACAAAAAATGATATCCCAACCGCAGAGAAAATGGGCCTATTTATACATGTTGGTGCTGAAAGATGACTGGGCCTGTGGACCCAGGCAGGAGTCAGCACATTGCTGGGCCTTCCATTGTTCAGTACTGAGCCACCAGGTTTAGGCTGCTTTGGTGGATCTGGACAGAGGGCACGGTGCCCAGTACCGAATCTCCCAACGGCCCCTGTGCAGAGAGCAACCACCCGGGCCAAGGCCTGGCCCAACCCACCAGGAAACGGCTTGGATCATTATGGCACAGTTCGGGACATCCTCGCCAATCCTTCATGTCAGCAAGGAAAAAGCATAATACAGATCATTAAACACATTAAACTTGAGGAATGATATGCAGTACTGTATCTCACATTATGAGAAATAGAAGGTTGCAGACATTACAAACGTACAACCTCCAGAGAAACTGCTGTAATGTTTTTGTATTTGCACTATATCAATAAAAATATGGATGAAAGAATATGATCATGGTTTGGTACTTACTGGATTTTGTGTCTGCCTCATAGCGTGCTAGCTGTCACCAACCTGAACGTGTCCCCTACTTCAACTGACCTCTCTTCTCTGTTCCTTTCACCTTTTCACTACAACGTATGTACACACACATGCTCACTCCTGCACACACAGACAGACACACAAATGCCCCCTCATGCATGCCATTGTACACACAAAGACACCACCAATGACATGGTACTCACACGTATACACTCTAAAATCATTGTTCATTTCACTCTGGGAGTGTGCTAATGGAACAAAATGGACATGTATGGGTCCATTTAGTTCCATTTGAATCTAAGAGTTTAAAAAATGGATAAATTAACACTGAGGATTTTACTGTGGACATGTTCAAAAGGTGACATACATTTTAGCTTAAACTGCCCACTATAGGTATAAATTATGATAAACATTTTGATAATGAAATGGGTTCCACAACATAAAACTAATAGATAGATAGATAGATAGATAGATAGATAGATAGATAGATAGATAGATAGATAGATAGATAGATAGATAGATAGATAGATAGATAGATAGATAGATAGATAGATATATAGATAGATAGATCTGATTACACAACAGTATGACACACATCAACACCATCATTTAATCTCTACACACAAGGTTCAATGAATACATTTCAAACGTATTATATATAAGTTTTGATGAATACACACTAAAAACATATGTACTGTACACTACAGATAATGTAAATTGCTTTGTGATGCCATGTGGCCACAAGGGTGAGTGTGACTGTGAACTATGTTTTGATTTGTTACTTATTTATTTTGTTTGTTTGTTTGTTTGTTTGTTTGTTTGTTTGTTTGTTTGTTTGTTTATTGAGGTTTTCAATATATAATATACAGTATATACACATATGTCTACTTTCAACCACCTTTAACTCCAAATCCAAAAAAGAATGACAGATGAGCTAGTAAACAGGATATGTGCGCCTGCAATTATTTGTGTGTTCACATGTGTGATTGTGTGTAGATGTGCAGCTGTGTCCATGTACTTGTGCATGAGAAGTGTATGTACATACACACGTTTGTGAGGGACATAGCAGACATAGTTGGTCCTGCACAACAACAGGACAAAACGGCTGCCACTTGCCTATCTACACAAAAGAGAGGTAGCTCCACTGAGGTCAGCACATTGTGCACACACAGGGCTCAAAGGCTTGGGCCTGGCTACAGCAAAGATCTATAGAAAGAGAGAATAGGAGGGTCATAAAGGGGAGAAAGGAGAGGATACAAGGGGAAAATGGATGCGGAAAAGCAGAATATGATATTACCCTTAAAAATCCTTTCTGAAGAGGTCAATGGGTACGTTACAAGAGGAAAGCAGCAGAATGTGTGTGCGTGGATGCGTGCGTGAGTATGTGCGGGTGTCTGTTCGTTGTGTGTGTGTATGTGTGTGTGTGTGTGTGTGTGTGTGAGAGAGAGAGGAAGAGAGAGAGATATAGGGAGAGAGAGAGATACAGGGAGAGGGAGAGAGAGAGAGAGTCCTTTCTGCTGATGACAGTGACTGTCCCCAGTACATCACAGAGGCGCTGGACAACAAAACAGGCAGCCGACTCAGCACGCCACAGATAAGCAGTGTGACCCTTGACCCCGCCTCCCGCTTCCAAAAGTTCATCCAATGAGAAGCAGGGACTCTCACCCCTATAGACATGGTTCGGATGGGAATGTATATATATATCCCCCCTCTCCAGGCCTGATTCCATCATTTTCCACGCGTCGGTTTGTCTCAACCTGCACCTCTCTGTAAGTCTCTTCTCTCTAGAGTTTCTTAGTGAGAATCCTACTTTGAGGGACAATATCTCCAATGACATGTACAATATAGAGATAGCTCCAGGGACTGGCTGGGCTCTCACCATGAAATGGTTAGATGGGCAAAATACTTCAGCAGGGTGTCATCTCATCTTAAATCCAAGAACAGAGTAGAATATGCTCTGTGGTTCATGTTATGGAGAAATATTTGAGCAGCAAACAAGGCTGTGCATGTCTACCTTTTTATTTATTCTCAGCATAGCAATATAGAGAATGTGGCAGGTTTGGACAGATTGATGCTTTGTGTCAAACATATCAATTATGTATGCTGCACTGAAAAGAACAATTATTCGAGGACAAATAGTCCTAGAATAATCATTACAAAACTAAGGTGACTACAAAACGATTATCAGAGACTACAACCATTCCAGTTCATCATTTAGTTATTATTATTTTAGATAATACATGGTACACCTATTACTGTTCAAATATGGAATGTTTAGTCATATTATCATATTACAGAAGGTAGAAAGATCAGGTTATTATAATACTTCTATCTGGACATTGCAAAGTGTGACTTAAATAGATTTTAGACCTGGAATGAGACTGTCTGACAAGGGGAGCCTTGCTCTGCTAGCAGATGTGGCACCCACACAAGAATGTTTTGATTGAAATGTTCTTCAAGACTCATACTGTGCTGCTGGAGTAATTGTTTTGTGATATATCTTAACCACTTTCACCATGGCATCCATATTCACATGGCATTGCATAATGGCAAACATTTTCTGAAATTGTCATTGAAAATACTCACATGTTGTGATGTGACACGCTATTCTCTTCTCACTACTAACATTTTTTAATTATTTTGATTATGAAATGGTTAACATTACTTTACTAGTAAAATATTTAATTATTACTACCCCAAAATGCTAAAAATAAATCACTAAAAAGCTGACGATCTCTATGCATGTATGTCTCTTCTATCCAGATTTGATCATGTCTCACTCTGGTGCTCAAGGCAGCATTGGCAGCCACTCTGCCGGTATGGGGATGCGCTCTCACAAGGTGGGTCCATGCGAACACCCCCGCCCAGATGATTTAGTCATGAAACAAATTCATATTGGAAAACACAGCATACACAAATAGCATTAACATACCCTGCCGTGTCTTCACTTTCCAGATGTACCTCTACGAATATGAGAACTTCCAGGGCCGCAGGATGGAGGTGACAGGCGAGTGCCGTAACCTGTGCGAGAAGGGCTTTGACAGGATTGGCTCCATCAGAGTGGACTGCGGACCGTAAGTCACCCGAAAATGTCAACAACAAAAGAAAGGATCAAATTACACCCAAGTTAATGTTAATCTAGACGCTTTTAAACATTATGAGTTGGACTTTCAATTCAACTTTATATGTGGTGGTGATAATAATAATAATACTTAAAATCCTTATTTTATTTCCACTCATCCAGCTTCGTGGGTTATGAGCAGCAGAACCTGACCGGTGAGATGTTCATGCTGGAGAAGGGAGAGTACCCCCGCTGGGACACCTGGTCCAACAGCTACAGGTGTGACCGTATCATGTCCGTCAGACCCGTCCGCATGGTAAGTTCAACTGCACTGACCTAAACCTAAGCTACACCAACCCACTAAACATCTTGTCATTATCTATTGGGTTAACAAAGGATTCAAAACTGTCTGGTAAGCAGTAACTACAGTAGCCTCTAAATATCTTACCTATAGGACCCCCAGGACCACAAGATCTGCCTGTTTGAGTGCAATAACTTTGAAGGTCGCAAGATGGAGGTGTGTGATGAGGACATTCCCAGCCTGTGGTCGTATGGTTTCCAGGACCGTGTTTCTAGTATCCAGGTCACCGGTGGAACGTGAGTCTTACCCATATTTATGGTCACTGAGATGATCTCATCTGTTTTCAAAACATAGCTGTAACATATTGAACAATCAGTTGGAATGAATAGTTTTGATATAACGGTAACAGTATAGAAAAAGGCAGGAGTTCTGTAACTACCTGTATTAAAATCTGTCTCCCGCAGGAGAATCCCCCTAGTTGAGGGAGATATTAGGCTTTAGGGCCCATAAGATCTCTGTATCTGTCTGTCTGCCTGTGTCTGAAGAGTGCAAACTGACTGTGAAAAGTGGACTGGTAAAGTAATCAAATGGCAGGTGTGGCGTTGCCATGGCAATCAATTAGCTGAGGTAGAGGGTTCTACAGGTGAGGGGACCTTAGGCTCATTAGGTCCACTGGCAGAGCCTGACCCAGAGCAGTTCTCGACAACTGTGTGTCCGACCGACTCAAGAATGCTGCATCAGTCTGAATGAGGTGAAGCAGAATAGCTGCAGAGGGAAGAACAGTTGTCGATTGTCATGTTATGGGTTGACATCTCTTGTTCTCTTCCCTCTCCATGTGCCTCCTACACAGCTGGGTGGGATACCAGTACCCTGGATACCGCGGCTACCAGTACGTGTTTGAGATGGGCCCTTACAAGCACTGGAACGAGTGGGGAGCTCACCACCCCCAGATCCAGTCCATGCGCAGGGTGAGGGACATGCAGACACATCGCAGGGGCTGCTTTGAGTGGACTGCATAGAGGTTCCAGCAACGTGCGGACTAACAGGAGAGAGTAGCAAGGCTCAGACTCGCCGCCATGGTGCTAACCATCCCTGGGAAGTTCCTCACCAGCCAGCCACCACCTTAGCTGATGGCTGCTGAAAATTGTTATTGCTCTTACTGGTAGATTTGGGTGTTGGGTTCCAACTTGAATGATGATTCTACAGGGTTAAGAAACCCTGTTTGTGGCAGACTGCCAGAGAACCTGAGTAACTGATAAAACGATAGCAGTACTCTCTGCCTAAAGACCTCATAGAATTATAGCATGATTTATTATTTATTGAAAGGGGATAGTAGGGGATTGGTAGATGAAATAAAACTTAGTTTGTGTTCATTAGTTTGTTTCAATTCCATATCTGCAATATATAGATTTTATACATCTACTCACTTATGTGTTTCTTAGCTATATTGAAATTTGATGCCAATACACCTGTTCAGCTATCTCCCTTCGACTCCTGTGATCCACAAAAGATTTAGTGACTATATTCACTATATTTTACTGCCTACTGGCAGTCAGGAGGGAATGAACCAGAATTCCAATCTGTCTTCAGAAAGAAAAAGGAAAAACAACAAAAACTACCATGGACAGCTCTCAGCCCTGCTCATGCTCTGTAGTAAGATTTTCATACAGAAGGGGGCAGTGTCTCCCATGTCCTCTTATGGCCGTCACAGCAACAGCACCTCAGACAATTCCAAAGAGATGATGTCCTCACAATCACAGAGTTCCCAAGACTCCACTCAGGTTAGGTGACTGGGACATTTATCTTATCAGAAATGGAATTGACGAGACCGTGATTAAGAGAAGAAGAAGCTGGCTGTGCCGCGTAGTGTTTTGCAGACATGCCGAACTTTTGGCTCCTCCACTCCACCTCATGGGGATGTCCAAAAAAGATGTATTATTTTACACTTTCTCAGGGATGCTGGCATCTGGAAAGCAATTTTCCAATGGAAACAGATTAAATAAAAACCTCAAACCATTTCTAGTTTGTTTTCTTCTTTGTATCTTGCATATGCTAGTGTGGGGCATAGGCTAAAGCTAGTCTATTCTGTGTGGGGCATAGGCTAGTGTGGGGCATAGGCTAAAGCTAGTCTATTCTGTGTGGGGCATAGGCTAGCCCCGGCCCCCGATACGTTCCCTCCCTAGACTCCCTACGCTCATTAATTCTGGATAGCTCGGAGCTACAGAATGAGCGTAGTCACTAGCCAGGGAAGGGGATGAGGGAACGTATCTGGGAATTCGGGCGTAGCCTATTAGACAGGGCAAAAGCTATAACAAACTGGGTGTGCCAAACTTTTCTCAGTTGTTTCTGGTTAATATGATTTTTTACGTAGAATCTAATTCTGCTTGGGACATTTTTGTATTGTGCATAGTTAATTAGATCATTTGCATATTAGACACATTAGCTGAAATAAAGATGGCAATAGGTTGACATAGTAATATCTTTAGGGCACAAAATATTCACATTTTATCAAATATAAAATATTTATGTGAAATTAAGTTTTAAGGTGAGAATGAGATTAGAAGATCAATTATGCAAACGAGGTCATTTTTTAAATGTATTGAACGAATTATTCTTTAGATGAACAACACATCAAAGCAGATATTTGCCTAAATATGGGTTTGTGGCTCTGTGCAATACTTCGTGCAATATTAACTTGCATGTGCATCATTTTATAAACTAATTTTCACATTTGTTTAATTGAAAACCTAAACTGATTGGAGAAAAAACAAAACATGGTAGGCCTACCCATTTTTTGTGAGCCAATATTCACTGTGTGCTAGCTTAGATGCTTGACCTCTGTGTATTTAAGGTAAACAAATTTTGCAGTGTAAGATTCTAGCATGTTTATTGTGGTTAATCAGTATCTATTATGCATATGTAACAACATGAGAAAAAAGTACACTCCAGTACACTCAACAACAAAGTCCTTCTAGGTGCAAGGCTCGAAGATATAAATTGAGATGAAGAAAATGCCAGTACTCATTGTATGTCATTTTGCATGATTCTTTTTTTTACCTCTGACAGGAGTGAACAAGCGTACGCGTATATAGTAGTTGTAGTATATAGTATATATGACTCATATATAGCCTACTCTAAGGTTTTGGCCTGTATGGCCTTCCTCAGTGTTATCATGCTGAGGAAGCCGAAACACGTACGTTTGTTCACTCCCGTCAGAGGTAAATAAAAATCATGCAAAAGGACGTACAATGAGTGCTGACCTTTTCTTCATCTCAATGTAACAACATGCACATTCAGACTTAAAGCAATCACATTTATACAGTAAAGGTTACAGTCAGGCATAACATGAGAGGGGGACACTGTAAAAATGAGTCTTCAAGAGAGTTTTAAAAGTGCCCAGTGACTGAGGTACCTGTTTAACTATTGAGGAGCCCTTTACAACAAAGGCTCTATCCCCTTCTGTTATGAGCCTTGTCGTGGTGGTGGTAACCTTGAGAAGCAGCTTGTCTGCCGCTCTAAGTTTGCGGGTAGGCACGTAAGGGGGCACGAGGTCGGAAATATAGGCAGGTGCAAGGCCATTCCGTGCTTTAAAAACAAATAATACTAGTATATTTTAAATGTTCTAAAAGCCACAGGTATAGCCAATGGAGTGACCGAGTGAGGCCAGAACCGGGGTAATATGGTCATAATTATTTTCTGGTTCTCGTAAGAACCCTATATCTGCAGTATTTGGAGACGAAGCTGGAGACCATTTATTGCGATTTGAGGAAGGCCTGAAAATATAGGGAATTGCAGTAATTTCAGTAATTGCATGTTGTTACATACTGTATGTATACTATACTGATTAACCACAATAAACATGCAAGAATCTTACACCGAAAAATGTGTTTACCTTAAATACACAGGTCAAGCATCTAAGCTAGCACACAGTGAATTAGCTCACAAAAATGCTATACCTTGGTATACCAAAATGGTATACCAAGTTTAGCTTTTCAATTAAACAACTATTAAAATGTGTTTATAAAAATGATGCACATGCAAGTTAATATTGCACAAAGTATACTTAGGCCTATATTGCACAGAACCATATTTAGGCAAATATCTGCTTTGATGTGTTGAAGAATGTGATGTTGAAGATGTGTTCAAAATGTAGCCTACGATATAGGCTACATTTCAGTATAGGCCTATTAGTCCGATCAGTGCACTCTGATCCATCATCCATAGCTCCAAATTAACGGCAGCAAAGGGCATTAGGGCTATGGACCAGAGCTAGTGCACACTGCACCCCTATGAGTCGTCGCTTCATTGCTATTTAGCTTGCAGAAATATTGGCTTGCCTATATGCTAAACGTGGATGATATAATCATGATATCTGTAGTTGGGTCAGGGTGCGCAACGCAAGGGAATGCTCCATGCATGCAGTGACGGCCAGGCAGCGCAGGCTCAACTGATACACACTGACTCAAAAAATAAAGGGTTTAAATTAAATACTGAGTAGAGAGAGAGAGAGAGAGACGCTGAGCCTGGGTGACTCAGGGTGAGGGGAGGGAGAGGGACCGTGCTTTTTTCTTTACCAGACCGTGAGGGGGAGGAGGCACAGAGAATGAGCTATTCTTGTAACAACACAACGACTGTCTGACACTGTGTGTAGGCTAATATAGCCAGGACGGAACTCACGGCAACACTGAATTGGCCTCTGGTTTTACTGGTGACAGCGACGACACCGCGGTGACAGTTCCCCCGCGTCTCTCTCTCCTAAACGGTCATGAAAGTAAAGAAAGGCTGCAACTCAACAGACACGGGAGTCCCGGTCACAACGGAGGAAGAATTGCTCCGACATTCCGTTATAACGTCCGAAGATGTGCTTGCGTTACAAAAGATCACCCAAAGTAAGTGAACTACTGGCACAAATGGCAGTTAAAGCCTCACATCATATGATTTGCTGGTCTATAGTCGGTGCTTGGATAGACGGTCAAGGTGGAACTGCATGGCACCCAAACCATCCTCTTACCTGGGCAATTAGGCTCTATTGCACACAGCCTACCATGGACAGCGACACTGCTTCTGGCGAGAGGAAACAGGAAACTGGCAGCGACACAGATTATGGTTTATGGTCCCATGAAAACTGCATTTGTAGGTCTACTCTTTGAAGTTAAACGAACACTGGGGTTTTATGATGATTTCGTTTTCATTTCAGACTTTAAACTTTTTTTAAAATATAATTTTCCATCCTAGATGAGCCTAGTTGTCCTATACCAATATACCTGTATGTAACCAAGTGGAGTCGCTACGTACTCCTAATGTCACAGTATTACTACGCCACTCCCAATTACAGGGTGGGAGACCCGGAATACACAAGGTAAGTGTTCAGTTTGAGTGAACAATAACTGTCGGTTGCTTCATGGAATATAACTTTATTCAGAGAAGATACACAGTATTGGCATTTGATAAAAACATTTACAAATGTCACCAATATAGATTGCAACAGGCTTAATTAGTCAGATCATAACTTGGGTAAATAGCTGTACTGAGATGTACTATTTGATTAATTCCACACACAGTTAGCACAGCAAATCGAAGCCACTCTGAGCCAAAGGTAATTGGCATTAAACACTTTAAACACAGCAAAGATCACTGCAAAATAATATCAAAAGGCTAAAAGCCATAAACACAGCAAAAAGGTCAGTAATCAAGTGCCAGTCTACAGCATAACCATTAACCAAGTATATGTCTGTCTTTAAGGGTAGCCTATTACAGCCGTTGGTCAAGATGACAATGCGGGACTCGTTTAAAGCCACCTGGGCTATTTCAGTGATAGATATATCTAATACAAAAGAATAAAACTGTAGCAGCATAGGCCTAGAGTTTAAAAACCAAAACAAAAAGGTAAAAAAAGAACAGCGGTTCAACAGTACACAGTCCTGTAATAGAGCAAACATTGAATTAGCCTCATTGAATTAGCATCACAATTCATCCTGGGTCTAACGTGCTTGTTCTAGTTGTACTTAATACAATTTGGACATCGCCATCATTAGCATTACACTAGTACTATGAAGTGCATTCAAAGTATTTATGTGGTTAGCACATACCCTGTTAACAGGTGTCAGGGCATCCCAGGTTGTTTGTACAGTGCGCGTTTGCTCGTTCAGAACGCCATCTGTGTAATATAAATGCATCATGAGAACTCACATTGTATACATTACAAAAAGAGGTAATGCTGTCGCAATACAGACGTTAAGCCTACCTCTAGTCTAGACTCATGTCACACACACTTGCAGTCTCTCGTTCCAGCTCGTGTGTGTACCACGCACACACACACACAATAGCAGGGCTCTCGTTCACAGCGTCTACTAACGAGAGAAGCATTGACATAAATAACTGGAACACCATTTCTTAGATTCACGGATTGTTTGTGCTGTCGCCGTACGAGGCAAGCCTACCTTTGTTTCTAGCAGTCGGTGTATACCAACACGCCTACAATGACAGGGCTGTCCGCTCTAAGTCAGAGCTCCACCAACGTCTAACAATAGAAGATATAAACGTAAGTACTTGGGAGGTTGTCTACATAAGTCAACCTAGAAACTAGACAGTACTATATTCATTAAAGCTTACCTCGACACGGCGACGCGGACACAAACATGAAGCGGCGCCAGACAGCTTAAACAGACGCCGGAAGTGGGCAACCTGGGTAATACGCAGCCTCCCCCTATGCCTGACTAGCTACGTTATATGCTGAGCTGAGGGGGTGGTGCTATGAAACGTATTGGATTGGTTCAGTCCCACTGATTACATTCGCCCCTTCCGTCCCACTGATTACATTCGCCCCTTCCAAATTGAATCGGCGTCCCGACGATGCATCAACCTGGTACTGGGACGAGCAGGACCCCATTCTCCCCTGTGCTGGTGACACAGTTTGTCGGTATGGTAGCCGGTGCGGGTTTGGGTGGAAACCAGCATTACTTCGGCTGCTGCGGCGCAGGCCAGGAGAAGGTGGTGATAAATGCTCTTCTGAGCCTTCAGTTGATCCTGGGCTACCTTCCTGGTCTGGTACCGGATGCGGTGAGCTCCCATGAGCCTCCGGTTCTGGTGTTCGTACACCTGGTTCTCCTCTCTCATTATCCTCCACTACCAGAACCATGGAATCCTCGGAGTCACTGTTGTCACCTCCAGCATGAACTGGAGGTGTATGTTCTAGAGTGACCTGTACTGGCGTCACCGGTTGGGCATCGGGTCCCCCTCCTTCTGGCGCAGTCCGCAGCTCGGTCCGGTGTATTCGCAGAGCAGGGCCATCCGGGTGGACAGGGGCAATGGTATACACCATTCCCTGATCCTGGGGTCTATTCAACACTCGATAGAGGCAGGGGTGCCAGAGGTCTTGGATCTTGTTCCTGCCTCTAACCTGATGGTTCCTCCTGTAGACAAGCTGACCCTCTTCTAGACCAGGGTTGGTCACTTGCTGGTTGTGCTTTCGGTTCCGTTGTTCTGCTTTGGCCTGTAGTTGTTGTCGGACATGGTCATACACTGTCTTTAGGGATTCTTGATGTTTTTGGACCCATTCCTCTGGGGCCTCCTCACCAGAGCCTTCGTCAGCACCAAGGAGAAAGTCGACCGGCAGCTTGGGTTCACGGCCAAACATGATGTAATGTGGAGCCAAACCGGTCGTCTGATGAGCAGTGGTATTGTAGGAGTAAGTTACCTGGGACAGATACTGGGGCCAACGCCTCTTCTTCTCTGGTGGCAGAGTGCGAAGGAGGTCGTGGAGTGTCCGATTGAACCGCTCACACTGGCCGTTACCCTCAGGATGGTATGGGGTTGTTCTGGTTTTCTTAATGCCGTATGTATCACATAGCTGCTTTATTATCTTGCTCTCAAAGTTTCTACCTTGGTCTGAATGAATGCGGCTAGGGACTCCGAACAGGTGGAACCAGTGTTTGACCAAGACATCTGCCACCGTGCTTGCCCGCTGGTCTCTTGTTGGTATAGCTTGCGTAAACTTGGAAAACACGTCTGTGAGGACTAGGACATTTTCCCGTCCATCACTGGCTGGCTCTAGTAAGGTGAAGTCCATAGCGAGTAGCTCGTTGGGTCGAGATGCCTGGAGGCTTCCTCTATATGCCTTGATTCGAGGGCCTTCTTTGGCTAGCATGCACCTCCCACAGCTACGGCACCACTGTTCAATGTCTTTAGCCATACCTGGCCAGTATCCACGATCCCGCGTCAACTGTAAGGTGCGGTCCACGCCCTGGTGTCCGTGGCCATCATGCACGCTCTGGAACACTTTTTCTCTAAGGCACTGGGGTAATAGTATTTGGAATATTTCTGTACCACCTCCGGGGGGGTGGATCTTCCGATACAGCACTCCATCTCTCTCCACCAGGCGTCCCCACTGGCGAAGTAGCTCCCTACTCTCCTGGCTCAGATGTTCCCGTTCCTCTCGTCCGGGGGTCCGTCCTTCCTTCCAGTACTTCAACACCGGGCTAATGACAGGGTCTTGCTTCTGTAAAGATGCCAATTCAAGTTGTGAAAACCCTGGCATAGCAGCCATCTCACGAATGTGAGTTTCCTGGAAGACAGAGGAATCCGATGGTGGGTGGTGTGGGGTTGGGGGAACTTCCATCCCAGTGGTGAACCGGTCCAGGTACTGTCTGGATAAAGCGTCAGCATTTCCATTACTGCGACCTGGCCGATATTCTAAGGTGTAGTCAAAAGAGGCCAATTGAGAAGCCCATCGCTGTTCCAGTGCACCAAGCTTAGCAGTTTGGAGGTGCCGGAGAGGGTTGTTATCTGTGTAGACAGTTACTTTGTTGCCTAGGAGGTATTCCCTAAACTTTTCAGTCACAGCCCATTTAAGAGCCAGGAACTCGAGCTTCATGGAGCTATAATTATCCATGTTTCGCTCTGTTGGCTTAAGTCCTCTGCTCGCAAAGGCTATCGGCCGGCGCTTCCCATCATGGTCTTGTGAGAGTACTGCGCCCAATCCACCATGGCTGGCGTCGGTCTCGAGAATGAAAGGCTTTTGGAAGTCTGCATAGGCCAGGACTGGGGCTGTAGTCAGGCCTTCCCTCAGCGCAAGGAATGCATGTTCGCAGCGCTCGTCCCAGAAGTCCGATAGGGGGGTTTTAGGGGTCTTACCCTTCTTGATGGGCCCACTCAACCGTGCCACCAGGTGATGGAGGGGAGCTGCTAGCTTGGCAAACCCCTCCACAAACCTTCTATAGTAAGAGGCGAAACCAAGGAAGGAGCGTAACTCTGCCAAGTGCGAAGGCCGCTTCCACTCCCGCACCGCAGCCAACTTCTCTGGGTCGGTAGCAACCCCCTGTTCGGAGACCACATGGCCCAGGTACTTTACTTCCTTTTGGAAAAAGTGGCATTTGGACAGTTTTACCTTCAACCCCTGTTGGTCAAGTCGCGAGAACACTTCTTCTAAGCGTTCCAAGTGTTGGTGAACTGTAGATGAGAAAACAATTATGTCATCAAGATATAACAGGACCGACTGGAACCGTCGGTCCCCAAACATGCGCTCCATTAAGCGCTGGAAGGTCCCGGGCGCATTGCATAAACCAAAGGGCATTCGGTTAAATTCGAATAGACCAAAAGGAGTGCAAAAAGCAGTTTTGGCCCGATCAGCTTCAGCCATTGGCACCTGGTTATATCCACTTGCCAAGTCTAGTGTGGAAAACCACTTTGCTCCTGTTAAGGCGTCCAAGGACTCATCAATTCGTGGAAGTGGATAGGCGTCCTTCCGTGTCTTCGCGTTCAGTTGCCGGTAATCAACGCACATACGTAGCCCTCCTCCCTTCTTCATCACCAGCACAATGGGGGAAGAATAGGGGCTGCAACTCTCTCTGATTACTTGGCTATCCAGCAATTGCTTAATGTGTGCCCTGACTGCCTCATACTGCGAAGGGGGAATACGCCGGTAGGGTTGTCTTACGGGTGCATCATCTAACAGTGGGATCTCATGGGTAATAAGGTTAGTACAGCCTAAGTCACCCTCACTTTTAGAAAATACATGCTGGTATTTGGTTAGTAACCGCCTAGCCTCAGCCGTGTCACTGGGATCGAGGCCAGGAAAGTTAAACTGTTGTACATTGCTCGCAACATTATCGTCAATGTGTACTGACTGCACTGAAATGAAAGCTGTACATTCTCTTGTGGACTCATCCAAAGAGAGTTCAACATGTGGTGCATCACCAGTTACAACGTCCCTTTCCTCAACCACTTGTACCGTTCCTATCACTCTACGTGGCACTAGCCATACATCAGACTTTCCAACATTAGTGATAGGGGCATGAAGGGTACCTCTCTCAGCATGGACTAATGCAGGGGAGACGAGCAAACCCTCCGGGAGGCCAACGTCCAATGGACCAAGGGGTTCCAGCAAAAACTCCATAGGTGGGACCTGGGGACACGTAACAGGGACCATGGACAGGGTTCCAGCAGCAATACATATGGGGCTTTTACCCTGAACCCTAACTTTAAATGTAGAGGAGGAACTTACTATGGCTTCCACCCTCTCACAGTGACGAAAGGCCAGTTTCCATGCCACAGCAGCAGCCTGCAAGGGGGGACTCTGAAATAGGTTGGTGCCATGCTGTGCAAATAGCTCGCGGTAACAGTCAATGATAATGTTCATGCCAAGAATACCAGGTGTAGCCCTCTTGCGATTAGTGAGGGCCCCCTCTGGTGGATCTTTTACAATCAGTATACCCATACTAGGCAAACATGTGTCTAGCACTTTTACATCAAGCTCAACATAGCCTAGATAAGGTATGTCCAAACCATTTGCTGCTTTGAGACCCAGCCAC
This sequence comes from Protomyctophum parallelum, assembly GCF_964188405.1. Taxonomy (NCBI): domain Eukaryota; kingdom Metazoa; phylum Chordata; class Actinopteri; order Myctophiformes; family Myctophidae; genus Protomyctophum; species Protomyctophum parallelum. The sequence continues at coordinate 28,884,535 of NC_139706.1, forward strand.
CTACAATCATGCAGGTCCCGTTTAGACAGGTGCGAGAAATGTTCATGAAAGCAGCTCTCAGTAATGGTGGTGACCATGGAGCCCGTGTCTAATAAGCAGGGGACGTCCACACCACCCATGGGCACCACCACCACAGAGCAGGGTCCAATCAACTTGCGAATAGTTTCTTGGGGTACAGTATTGGAGTCGGGAAACCCCCCTCCCAGTGTGTGACTCTGCACACTGTAGGGTGCTAGTTTTCCGACGGCCTATTCGGGGCAGGGGCAGTGCTATTCTGTATGGGTGAGTTCTCCTGCGTGCAGTAACGAGCTATGTGACCTGGCTGCGTACATTTAAGACAGATGGGTCGGCCGTCAGGGGCTCGTTGGTACCTGTTACCCCTGGAGAAAGATCTGTCTCTACTCGCTCCCCCATTAGAATCCAATTTCTGTGTAATTAAATCCAATTGGGCTTGTTGTTTGATAAACATGCACTTTAATTCTGCCAGTTCGGATTTACCTATTCCAACTGATTCACTAGTGGCAGTGGCCTGAGCTTCACATGTTTGAGGGAGGGGGCGTACATACTTTTCTCTGGTGGGTTGGCCCTCCTCAACCCATCGGATTGCTTCCTTACGGACGTCGAGTAGAGACAGCTCCCCACTTTGCCTCACCATCCTCTTTAGCTCTCTACGCAGCATATGGTCTCGCACGTTTTCGCAGAACTGGTCTCTTAGCGAAGTCTGTGAATTGGACATAGCTTCAGGTTCACACAATTTCACTCGTTCCATTAACATCATAAGTGCATGAGAGAAATCTTGCAGTGATTCTCCCTCTTTCTGCTTTCGGTCAAAGAACTTCTGTTGTAATGACACGTATGATTTTGAACACCCATAGAATTCCTGTAATATTGCAATGATCTGCTCAGAATTCTCCCTTACCCTTTGATCTCTAAATTTAATTTCAGTACGAGCAGCACCTTCCAAATGATCGTACACGAACAATGCTTTGTCAATGGTAGACATGTGTCTTGCCCTTAAACAACCCTCCACCTCCTCCACCCACTCATCCACAGTTAAAGCCCCAGCAAGCGAAGATCCTGAAAACTTGGGGCATTTCCTCTCCCTAGGGAGGTAAACAGTCTGTTCTCTTCTTGGTGGGGGTGGGGGTGCATTGTTAGAAGGGTCAGGTATTTGGTCTGACACTGAAAGTCTCTCAACTCGATCTGATAGTCTTTCATGTACAGTTCGAAGCTGGGCCAACTCTTCCCGTAGTCTCTGGTTCTCTTCCTCCATAGCGACCACAGTCCCGGGAGAGCGACCAAAGGATTGATTCACTTGACTGCCAACCGCTGTTCTTTAAAAAAAAAATGAAATAAAACCAGCTATGCTGCTACTAACCAATGCCAATACAATGTACAACTCTCCAACCGACCAACAATAAGTCACTGCCGACTACGCCAATTGTAACCAAGTGGAGTCGCTACGTACTCCTAATGTCACAGTATTACTACGCCACTCCCAATTACAGGGTGGGAGACCCGGAATACACAAGGTAAGTGTTCAGTTTGAGTGAACAATAACTGTCGGTTGCTTCATGGAATATAACTTTATTCAGAGAAGATACACAGTATTGGCATTTGATAAAAACATTTACAAATGTCACCAATATAGATTGCAACAGGCTTAATTAGTCAGATCATAACTTGGGTAAATAGCTGTACTGAGATGTACTATTTGATTAATTCCACACACAGTTAGCACAGCAAATCGAAGCCACTCTGAGCCAAAGGTAATTGGCATTAAACACTTTAAACACAGCAAAGATCACTGCAAAATAATATCAAAAGGCTAAAAGCCATAAACACAGCAAAAAGGTCAGTAATCAAGTGCCAGTCTACAGCATAACCATTAACCAAGTATATGTCTGTCTTTAAGGGTAGCCTATTACAGCCGTTGGTCAAGATGACAATGCGGGACTCGTTTAAAGCCACCTGGGCTATTTCAGTGATAGATATATCTAATACAAAAGAATAAAACTGTAGCAGCATAGGCCTAGAGTTTAAAAACCAAAACAAAAAGGTAAAAAAAGAACAGCGGTTCAACAGTACACAGTCCTGTAATAGAGCAAACATTGAATTAGCCTCATTGAATTAGCATCACAATTCATCCTGGGTCTAACGTGCTTGTTCTAGTTGTACTTAATACAATTTGGACATCGCCATCATTAGCATTACACTAGTACTATGAAGTGCATTCAAAGTATTTATGTGGTTAGCACATACCCTGTTAACAGGTGTCAGGGCATCCCAGGTTGTTTGTACAGTGCGCGTTTGCTCGTTCAGAACGCCATCTGTGTAATATAAATGCATCATGAGAACTCACATTGTATACATTACAAAAAGAGGTAATGCTGTCGCAATACAGACGTTAAGCCTACCTCTAGTCTAGACTCATGTCACACACACTTGCAGTCTCTCGTTCCAGCTCGTGTGTGTACCACGCACACACACACACAATAGCAGGGCTCTCGTTCACAGCGTCTACTAACGAGAGAAGCATTGACATAAATAACTGGAACACCATTTCTTAGATTCACGGATTGTTTGTGCTGTCGCCGTACGAGGCAAGCCTACCTTTGTTTCTAGCAGTCGGTGTATACCAACACGCCTACAATGACAGGGCTGTCCGCTCTAAGTCAGAGCTCCACCAACGTCTAACAATAGAAGATATAAACGTAAGTACTTGGGAGGTTGTCTACATAAGTCAACCTAGAAACTAGACAGTACTATATTCATTAAAGCTTACCTCGACACGGCGACGCGGACACAAACATGAAGCGGCGCCAGACAGCTTAAACAGACGCCGGAAGTGGGCAACCTGGGTAATACGCAGCCTCCCCCTATGCCTGACTAGCTACGTTATATGCTGAGCTGAGGGGGTGGTGCTATGAAACGTATTGGATTGGTTCAGTCCCACTGATTACATTCGCCCCTTCCGTCCCACTGATTACATGTAGTTGAATTGAATCACATGCAGTGTGTATAACCTCTGATTTTTAAAGAAATCCTGTTTCAGTGAAGGACAAAACTGTACCCAATGGCTGCCATCACACAATAGGCCTACTGCTGCCACACACACGGACACGCACACACACACACACACACACACACACACACACACACACACACACACACACACACACACACACACACACACACACACACACACACACACACACACACACACACACAGTTCTCAGCCCCCAGCCCCCGAACATCATGTCCATTTCTGTTGGTGGTGACCTCTCTCTCTCAGTAAAATAATATAAAACACTCATGGACTAATCTGTGTTTTCCACTGACATATAATCTGGATTATGTCATAAAGCTTCTGCAGTGACCTGATATCGTACCTAATTAATAAACTCAGCATGTTGTTGGAAAGGCATTTAAATAGAAATATATTATATATACACAGGGCTTGAAGTTGACATTAAGGCTTGTCCTGTTGTCCGGGACAACTAATATCTTTCCGGAAGTGTATTCAATTTTTTAGTGGTGCAACCACTCCAAGGAACAGCAATGTCCGTGTCCGCCTATGTGTCGTCCGCCTATGTATGTGACGTTAATGAGCACGAGTATGACTATTAGTACCAGTAGGGGCGCTGTTTGCCAGAAACAGAGAGAGAGATAGTGCTGTACTGTTGCCTGCTAATGAGAGAGAGAGAGGGGGGGGGGAGAGAAAGAGAGGGGAGTTGCACCACTCAGTTCACACGGGTGTGATTTTTACTTGTCCGTTGACAAGTGACTTCATGTTTTCTGAGCCAACAATATTGTCTGACATTATTATGGATATGACTGGCTGTGTATTTGGAAAACATGAAATGTATGTAAGATCACAGGCTATTGTGGTACGTTCACATGAGCAAATGTAAAAGATGCAGTCTACCATTCATTGTCAATGGAAGCCATACAGCGACATGACGTTGCAAAGACGCAATGATGCATGTAGAGCTCTGCTCCAAATCAATTCACAATGCTTCTTTGCGTCGTTGTGTCTGCCCATGTGAATGCACCATTAACTTGTAAACTGATAACATTCATCTCTAATGTATTCACCAAAACCAATTTACAGTTAGTTGATTTAAAATGTATTTGTGTGTTCGACTGTTCGTGCTCCGGACAAGTGAGTTTTGTGTCCGGACAAGTGAATGGGAAATGTACTTGCCTCAAAAGGTCAAGCCCTGATATATATACATCAAATATATTGTATCTACATTGGGCATATCATTTAAATTTAGAACAAAGTCTTGAGTTTACATTATATTCTGAGAGAGTATGCCTATATGGGTCACATTCACTCTGACTCCTTCCGGGTTTATGTAAACACAAACATTGAAGACAAAAGTGAGGACACCAATTATGATTGGCCAGAATGTGATGATGTATGATGATAAGAGCGCCCCTCACTTCACACCAGTGTGATTTAGTTTTACTCCATTTTGGAAGAAAATCATTATTTGATATTCACTGTTCCATATTTCAAAAATAAAATGATATGACTTTATTTGACAGACTATACAGACTACATACAGGGACTACTACAAACTCATAATGCATCACATAGCAACATGCTGTGAACTTGTAGATCTGCCATTTTTGAATAGCAGGAGTATACTGTATATCAGGCGTAAGTTATGGTTATAACCGTAATATGTCTTTTTAAACTCTTCACATTCCCTAGGCTGGTTAACATACAAATGCCATATTATTTCAAATGCCAAGACTGACACAGTACAGTGGTGCTGATAAGCTAGGAATTGCCACATGGGCAGAGAGGAGAAATGTAGAAGAAGCACTTCTTTCCTGGCAGCAGATGTGGCCCGTTACAGCAGTTAGCTGTATTGAGTTCTTGTAAGTTTAGACCGTCTATACAAGAGGCCTGTGTTTATATTAATGCCAGCATTAGAGTTTCACAAAAAAATAAGCAATAACAAAGAGATGTTAATAATATAAGCACTGACGAAATGCAACACAAAAGGTGAATGCTAAAATTGTGCATTTTTATAGCAGCTTTATCCAAAGAGATTTACTATACTCACCCATTTACACACTGATGGCTGAGGAAAGCATGCACGGTAGCAATTTGCTCATCGGGCGCAGTTTGGGGTTCATTTTCAAGGACACTTCGACACTAACCCTGTGAGCCGAGGATCAAAACAGGAATTTTCCATTCCATTCCATTTTTAGCCTGTGACCCAAAACAGAAATTCCCAGAGACTCAAATTTGTGAAAATAGCAGATCTACAAGCTCACAAGCTTTTTTTATTTCTTCATTACGTTATGTTTCTTGAAAATGTTTTGAAATAATAATTAAAATCAAATGTAGGGAACCAAATATAAGGGGACCCATAGCAATGGATCCCGAACCAACCTTCATATCCATAATGATTGAAGCATCGTTGGATTACTTTTTCATAGTCTGCTGCAGAGTGCAGACTCACAATATAACATAACCACAGCATGATTATAAAAGTCTAAAATCTAATTATATTTCCCTTCACAAAATGAAAAAAAAACATCAGATTCTTGTATTACACGCATTACTCATGATGTCATAAGTGATCCATTACTAGTCCTTTATCTGGGGTTCTCACACTTTGACCCTCAAATTGATAAGCATTTAGCCACTGACCCCCATTTTAAATGTGCCAGGGACCTATAAGACAAGATTGTGTGTGTGTGTGTGTGTGTGTGTGTGTGTGTGTGTGTGTGTGTGTGTGTGTGTGTGTGTGTGTGTGTGTGTGTGTGTGTGTGTGTGTGTGTGTGTGTGTGTGTGTGTGTGTGCAGAGACGTTTTATTTTTTTCAGAGAGGTTTTCTTTGTGTGAGGATTTCTGTTTTACACTCTTAATTTTGGGATGTGGGATTTTACTAACCTTTTAAAACCTACAGTATACACATATCAATATGAAGAATACTAGAGGTTCCTCTATGTGCTGTAAGAATAGAAACCGTTGGGTTGGCTTTGTGTGTTACGTCACTACAATACCAGCCTCCTTTTTGCCATTAAAATCCCCCACACAGACACACAAATTACAGGAAGCATTCACTCACATAGAGCCTCCCATTCTGATCGCATGTATTACAATATGATATCCTAGTGGACATGCACTCACAGTTTTGAATTACATTGTTCACCAGATGCCACCTCCTCAACTGATTAGTTTCACACAGCTGGTTTAATTTAAACCATGCCAGAGGAAGCAGTCGCATGAGCTTTGGTCTTTCAATGAAGATGACACGATGGTATTTGCATAATTTTGGCCATAATGCATATTTCCTGCCTCAGAGTGTGATTAATTATTGTTTTATTTTACACTAGCCCTTACCCGTTGTGAAATACTTGCCCCGCGCCCTGTGGCCGCGGGGGGTATATATTTTATAATTTGTTAAATTGGAAAAAGGGCTTCGTTAAGACCTCCATATTATTATGGGCAATGCCTGTGTGAAAAGTGGGAGTGATTGGTGCAGGCAGTGAGGAGCTACGGCAGTGACACACAGACAGACAGACATTCAGACATTGTCAGAATTATAGACAATTATAGTATTATTATAGTATTGTAGTATGATGATGATGATGATGATGATGATGATTGATTAAGTTATTGTTTGTTAAAGGACCACGTCACCACTTTTCAACCCATCTTCATATTATAGGTCCTAGCTAATAATCATGAAATAAATGGCATGATTTTTTTCTACTCAGTCTGTGTCTCATAGGAGGGCTGTGGGCAGTTTAGAAACCGTCTTCCAGTGACATCATCATTAGGCAGATTTTTAGATTTTCATTATCGTGAGAACGATGGCTTCCATTTTCGCATTGCAACTTTTCAGGACTAGAAAGCCTGACTATCGGAGGGGCTAGTGCCCCTCAAAATAGCTGAATATAGGAGGGGCTGGCGCCCCTCAAAAAAGAGTGTTCCTAAAGAAAGTCATTGGTATGGCTCTTCCTTCAAAGCAGAAATCCATTGGTCATGTCCAGGTTCAGGTTTTATTTGTCATGTGTATAAATACAATGAAATAAATTTAGCTCTGAGCACTCTCAGTCAATCTTAATACATTATACACCAGTGTATACAAGACAAAAACACAACAAGTATAGTGCAAACCAACACAAAAAGGAAGTGCAACGTAAAGTGACATTACAGTGCAAGGCCAGCTGTTCAGCAGCCTGACTGCCTGGGGGAAAGAAACTATTACTGAGACGGGTGGTGCGTGATTTGATGTTCTGGTAGCGTTTTTTGGAAGGGAGTAGTTGGAACAGGGTATGGGCTGGTGTCTTTAATGATGTTATGTGCTTTTTTCTTACAGCAAGTGGTGTAGATGTTGTGGAAACTAGGTAATGCTGCGCTGCCGATGATTTTAGATGCTGCTTTGTTCTGGTCCTCTGCAGCCTGTTGCAGTCCTGAGCAGTCATGTTACCGTACCACACATACAACCATTAAGACACTTTCAATTATACAGCAATAAAAGTTCACAAGGCCAAAATTCAGCCACATTTTTTAATGTGCTTTTTTTAATGGATTGCCCTCTCATCATCGTCGGTTATTAATCAACAATCAATTATATCTGGCGACACAATCGAAAGTAAACAAACTGTACAACAGAGGACTGATGCAACAGCCTTGGCTGGTTCTGGTGAGAATTGTGGA